>NC_040904.2:184835251-185142388 GCF_004126475.2 Phyllostomus discolor
TTTGAAAAGGTTATTCTTAGTCGTTGAGAATAGAGCAAAAGAAGGTAAGTTCAGAAGCAGGGAAACCCATTGAGCGAATACTGCAATAATCTAGGCAACTGAGGATGGCAGCGGCATGCATTTAGTTGCTAAGAAAAGGTCTCATTCTGGGCATTTATGAAGGGAGGTCCAGAACAACTAGCTAATAAAAGGGCAGTATTCTGGAGAAGTACGTTTGGAAGATAATTCAGTTCTGTTTTATGTGTGTTACATTTGTAGTGCCTATCAGACACATAAAAATAAACAATTTGAAATAAGTTTATAAAATTTGGGTGAGAAGTCCAGCCTAAAAATATAAGTGTGGGAGTCAACAGAATATAGATTAAGCAATGAAACTAAATGAGATCACAAAGCGAATTAGTACACATGGGGGAAATGTCCCAGGGCTGAAACCTGGGCCACTTCTACAGATAGACACAAAGAGTAACCAGCAAAAGAAAATAAAATTTAGGAGTGTCCAGTTAAGTAAATATTACTTAGTCTAAGCATCTGAAGGTTATTATAAGAAAGAGGGAAAATGTAGTTCAAGCACTCTCATGAACATAAACCCTGAAATCCTAAAAATAAATGAAATAAATATGTAAACAAACCACAAACTACATCTATCACAATATGGGTGTGGGGTGGCGGGGGGAGAGAGACAGAGGGACAGAGAGAGAGACAGAGACAGAGAGAAGAGAACTAAATGGTGAGTCCTTGATGGCAACAGTGAGTACCTCAGCCATGGACTATCTACCTGGGGACCTCTTAATAAGTGACAAAATTAAATTTAACACCCATATATCTAGTCTTAGGTTTGCCATTATATGCAACTAAAGGACTTATTAGTGATATGACTACCACCTACAAAAATCTCAGTATAAGCATCTAACCACTACCTCCTGTATTTCCAAAACCCCAATTCAAACAATTATTCACCCTATCTTTGAATGCAGTTCACTAATCAGTCATCTTTACAATGCCTACTTAGGCCTCCTTTCCCATGTCCTTCATTTGTATATAATCTCAGATCTTTCACATGCATCCTCCACTGCATTTACCTGACAAAACCCCAACTCTAGTTAGGTTGAATTTCTGCATGCTTCATAATTGTACATGAGTGATTCCTCTGGTTGACTAAAAACCAGCCAGATTACTAACCCTTCTCACTTTAAATCACTAATCACTAGTCTTTGCAACTCACAGAAATAGAAAGCTAACCACATTTTCTCATCAGGACATTCTCTCCTCCGTAGGATAGTTTCACAGCTATTGCTCTATTTTCAAAGAGCCAGTTTTCTCCCCACCCTCCTTACTCTCACCTGACTCCCTATTTTACTAAAACAACAGAAGCAATCAGAAGATAATGCCCTCATCTCCTCCCACCCAATTTACCAACATATCAGCAACTGCAACTGTACAAACTCTATCTTGCTATCAATTATAACTGCACTATCAAAAAGAAGCATTACAGTGTTCCACATCAAAACCCAAATAATGAAGACGCCTAGAAAATGTGTACTAGAGCAGGGTTTCTCAAAGTGGCAACAGCACCACCAGGGAGCTTGCTACAAATGAAAATTCCCAGCACTATTAAATCAGAAAATCTGGAGGGTGGGGCCCACCTTTAGTATCAAGCCCTGCAGGTGACTCTGATGTACACTAAGGTTCGAGAACCACTGCTATATAATGTACTGAGCTAATTATGTTGTTTTAAATCTTGCTCAAAACACAGTAGCATATAATAATTAACTCTTTTATTATTAAGGGGAGAAGAAAGAACATTTAAGTGCACACTTTTTTGACTTTAAGAAGTTTAAGGAAACATTCAGTTGCCCCTAGGTTCTAATCCATTATTTTTCTAGATGAAACTGCAGCCCAGTAATGTGCCCAAGTTCATATAGCTGGCTCTGATTCTGCCCTTTAATAACGATATGTAATGGGCAAATCAATTAACTTCCTCCTAAAATAGAGAGCTAATCTCTATTGTGGTGTATTAATTTACTAGGGCTGCCATAACAAATTACAATACTGCAAAGTGGCTTTAAGTAAGAGAAATTTATTCTCTCATAGTTGTGGAGGTCAGAATCCAAAATCTTGGTGCGTCGGGAGGTTGGTTACTTCTGCAGCTTTTGGGAGAGAATGTGTTCCACACCTCTGTTCTGGCTTCTGGGGGTTACAGATACCCCTTGCTGTTCCTGGGCTCATAGATGTGCCACTCCAGTCTGTCTCTATGAGCCTGACTCATAGAAACAGAGAGTAGCGTGGTGATTACCAAGGGCTGGAGGATATGGGAAATGGAGAGATGTTGGTTTTAGGGTCTAGGTATGAGATGAGTAAGTTCTTAGGATCTAATATACAGTATGGTGATTATAGTTAATAATGTATTATATACTTGAAAGTTGCCAAGGGAGTAGCTCTTAAATGTTCTCAGCATACACACACACACACACACACACACACACACACAAAGGTAATTATGGAATGTGATGGAGGTGTTGGCTAATGCAGTAATGGAAATCATTTTGAAATATATAAGTGTATCAAATCAACACTTTGTACACTTGAATTTACACAGTGTTATAGGTAAACTGTATCTCAATAAAGCTGAAAAAATCCCAAAACTCTAATTTTCTTCTTTTAATTTGATTATTGCCCACTAATCCAATATGACCTCATTTTAAATTGATTGCCTCTGCAAACACCCTGTTTACAAATAAGGTCACACGCACAGGTCCTTGGGAGTAGGACATATCTTCAGGGGGAAATGGGAACACAACTTAACCCACGACACCTTCTTTCTACCTTTTAAAGATTATGGAAGGGGAAAATGAAGTAAAGAATCTGCCCCACCCAACAAATAGAAATTCAAAGTTCTCCCCATACAATCTGCTGCTGACCCTCTGTGAAGCACAGATACCCAGTATCTATGGTGCCCAGGACCTCAGCCCATCACCTCAGCTGACCCCACCTGAGAAATGCCCTGTGTCCTGCTGGCTTGCTCTTCATCAGCCACATCTGCCACCTACTCTACTTGCTGGATCAAGGATGCCGATTCCTGAAATCTGCCTCCAAGGCTGCCACTGCCCATGGGGCTGTCCCAATGTGAGATACTCCATCCCTTCCCACATCAGTCAGGCCTCCTTCCAAAACCACGGTTTAATTCTAAACCTAAAGGGGAAATAAAATGACATAAATTAATATTATTTAATGTTAAATGTACAAAACCTTTAGTGCTCTCAGTGAGAGCAATGTGGTATGAATATGTTGGTGTGATTAACGATCCTTATTTTACTTTATAATGTGGCTGACCAAGCATTTCTACTGCTCAGAGTGAAAATAGCAGTAGCTCTGCCATTATCTTCTTTGCTTATTTTTGCATCATTAATTTTTTCAATCTATTGTTTCTTTGCAGAAATCTTTTAGGACCACTTGCTAATTTGGGGGAGGGTTAGTATGATTAAGACCAGATACTATAATCCATAAATCTTCTTCACCAGTCAAAGATAAATTGTAATTCACTGTCAACTCTCTGAACATGTAAAATTTCTGCTTTTCTATCAGGATATATATTGGGAATAGTACATTATATATGATTGTCTCATGCACATCCAAGTGAAGAAACCAAGATCAACTCACAAAATTAATATTAGTAAAATAATATTTTTAGAACAAATATATAACTAGTATTAGATTAACATTCTAACATTTTCTTCATATGTCAATGGCCCAGTGTGCACACCCATTTTGAGAACACCCTTCTAGGGCACGTCAACAGTCAACATTCATTTAAAAAATGCATCTAATAACATGCTATTTCAGTTCCTCAGTGCTCTTCTGTCATCTGGGTCACCCTCTCATTTTCTTTTTGTTATCATCAACATTTCACATCTGACTTCAAGTTTCTGTGCTCCTAGATTACTAGCTCAACTACTCCTTTAATTTCATATTTCATTGAAATATCCAATTTCATTTTCCTTCTACATCACCTATTTCATCTCTTCACTTTCTTCTCAATCTAATATAAAAGAAACAACAAAGTGAATTGGTTAAAATCTAAGATTCTAGAGTGAGGCAGTTCTGGGTGTGTGATGTAGGGAGAGGTGCTCCTTACTTCTCTGAGCTGCAGTCTGTCCAACATGCAAAGTGGAGATAAAAACAGGAGCTGACATATTTTCTTGGAAATATTAAATAAAATAAGGTATGCAAAGTATCATCCAGAAGGCTTATGGTTCTCTGATGGTCAGTGAATTGTATGTTATATTACTGAGTGGCCGAGGTAGATGAAGCCTGAGAGTATCCAGTGAATTTTGCAGCATAAAGTCAATGTGCTGTAGTATTATCACCATCATGCCTGTTGATTTCTTGGTGTCAGTTCATCCTTGTCTGGACTCTATGTCATCATATCACATCTGCACATGAAAACATCTTCCCAAGGCTAATCGTTTGCAATGATCTGCCCTCCTTAAATTTTGTCATTCCATTATTAATCCTTAGTACTTCTCTTGATCCTGACGATGTCTCTCCTGTTCCTATTATTAATTCTCCCATCTTCACAACTAAGTCCTCAATTTGGACATTATCAATGGTCCAGTGTTAAAGATACTTAGGCACTGAAAATAAAAACAGTGCCCCCAGAGTTGCCACCTAATATATTATTTTCAGGATTGGAATTTAGCATCATAAAATAATCTGATTTAGAAAATAATAGATGTGTGGTAGAAAACTAAATTGGGGGCTTTGGAATGCTTCTTAATTTCTGCCTAGATCGGGCAGTCACCAGCTGGACATCAACCCATGTTTTGTAATCATCCCTCATGCCGGGGCTGTGGTATCTTGGGTCCAAGCCCTCTGTAGCTGGCAAAGCACTTTTTAAGGATGAAACTTCATTTTTGAATTTTTGGTTGACTGTGTACTCAAGACTTAATTTTTTAGCACATGGTCTGCTAAAAATCGAGACACATGTGACTTAAGCTGTCATCTTGAGTGACACTTTCTCATATGTATACTCCTAAAATCTCTATAGCTAATAAACTGCAAAAATGGAACATTTGGACAGTAATAGCCAAAACATAGAGGAAAGTTTCTTCCCCACCTACTCTCATTTCTCTGGTTTCCAGGCAGTTCTTTCACACCATACCATACATCCTATCTAAAGTTGTTTCTCCTCAACTGGGAAAGCCTTAGAAGTCAAGAAGCATTTCTCTGAAGTGAGTTATTCTTTCCAAAAATCTAGAGATGAGCTCGAACTAATGAAAGCTAAACCTCTGCATGAAAGGCAATGTTTTTTTTACCTCCAGTACACAAACTATCAATCTTTGAAGTTTATTGGAAACTTAATATTCAGTATCACTAGAACTCAGAAGAGAATTCTGAGCATTTAAATTGGGCTTCTAGTATTTTATTAGAGGATAATTTATACTTGAGGCATCTAGGACATTTAATTTTATAAACTTCAAAGCCAGGAAAATGTTCTTAGTATGTATAGTTTGGGGAAAATATGTAAAAATGTAATAAAAATGAAATATTCTGTTTATGGTTTCTTTGGGATTATGTATAGAGTTACATTTTTGATAGTCTGCCCAGAAGTTCAAAACCTTGGATATATATATCAAAGGTCTCCTTGCCTTTATTACTTCAGACATACAATTTCCCTCAACCTTAAGCAGAGACTGAATGTCATAACTTCTCATGAGCAATGTGCATATCAAGTTAGCAGGGCCAGAACTGAATCAAGAATCTCCATAATTTCTCAGCTCTTCAGCTTTCTCAAGCACCAAATATTCCTAGCCATAACCATTTTAGAAGACAATTCTGCTTGAAGAGACAATGACTAATTGTGAACCCAAATTGTCTTTGTGAAATGTAGGATATGGTGTAGAAAGAAAACTGAAACAAGGTGTTTCTGTCAGTCCTCACAATACGGGAAGCCATTTTTGCACAGTTGCTTGCCATTCCTTTCACCGTCTCACCTCTTTCTTAAATTTTAGACTCCAGAATTATGGATCACCTACTTCTAAGAGACTAGCTACTGCTGAACAAAACAGGAATATTGTGCTTTGTGGACTGCTTATTCTAAGGGTGTTCATGCATTCATAGACACAGAACATACAGTCCTACACCCAGTGTGGTGGATAAAAATCAGGAGCGGTATGTCAGGAGTGAGGTATCCCAGACCCAAACCAGACCACTCAGCCCAGGGTTCCAGTGCCAGAATCATAAGTCTCTGTATCTTCTGGCTATAAAAACCAGTAGGGATTGAGGTGGCAGAAGAAACTGTGGGATTCTCAGACATCCCCTCTTAAAGGGCCTGTAATAGACAGGACTTGCTGAGACTTACTCCCTCTGGGCTCTAGCACTGGGGCAGCAGCTTGAAGGGCATGGGTGGCATACAGGGAGAAACTGAAGTGTCTGGCACCAGGGTGACCACCAAGGAATAGCTTCCTCCTGAACAAAACTCCAGAGACCAGGCAGTGGCCAGTGTCCCTTTTCTGAGCTCTCTCCTACACAGAGCCACAGAGTGGCCTCACCATATCTGAGATCCCATCAACCTAGTTCACAGGCATTGCCCTGCCCTGGTGAGTGCCTAAGGCTCTGACCCATCCAAATTACAAGCTTTTCTACTTTAGGCAATTCTACTAAGATAGAGAGTCAAAGCAGCTCTACCTAATAACATAGAAACAAACAGAAGGAGGCTGCCAAAATGAGGAGATCAAGAAATATGGCCCAAGTGAAAGAACAGAACAAAACTCCAGAAAAAGAACGACAGAAGGAGGCTGCCAAAATGAGGAGATCAAGAAATATGGCCCAAGTGAAAGAACAGAACAAAACTCCAGAAAAAGAACGAAATAAAATGGCAATAAGCAATCTCTCTAAGGCAGAGTTCCAAACACTGGTTATTAGGATGCTCAAGGAACTCATTCAGGACTTTAACAGCATAAAAATGACCCAGACAGAAATACAGTTTACACTAAGTAAAATAAAGAAAAAATTACAGGGAATCAATGGTGGAATGGATGAAGCCAAGAATGAAATCAATGATTTGGAACACAAAGAAGAAAAATATTCAACCAAAACAGCAAGAAGAAAAAGGAACCTGAAAAAATGAGGATAAAGTAAGAATATGGAGTAGCCAAAGAACTTACATGCATGACCCATGGACATGAGTATGGGGAAAGATTGTCAGAGGGAATAGGGGGTACTCGGTGGATGGGAGCACAAGCAAAGGGGGAGGGAAAGTGGGACAACTATAATAGCATAAGCTATTTAAAAATATATTTTTAAAAATTAAATTTATTTAATAAATATATTTATTACTGCTAGAAAGACCAGGATTTAAACGTAAGTATCTGCCAAATATGTTAAGGCAATATTAGGACTAACAAGAAAACTATAGGTGGAAATGGAACTGGCATGAATGTAAATAGTCCAGGATAATGTTGACTGAGTAGCTGAATGACTTTGACAAGCTGGATAACTTCTATAGGGCTTCATTCACTCAGCTTTCAAATCAACGGGTTGAACTTATATAAGTGTTGGTCACAGGGCAAAAGCAAATGGGGATGGGGGAGGTGTGAAGAGCTGGGATGTTCAGGATATGGAGGTACAAGGTACACTGGAGAGAAGATCATGGTTATAGCCAAAGCCTCAATATAACTGTCAAGTCCAGAGTACAAGGCATATTTTGGGAGTAGCAAAATATGAAGTTTAAGACCAGGATATAAAGTGGGACAAAGTACTAGTTATGAAAAATTGGGCCAAGGGAGATCATTAAAAATATAGTCTGTGAATCTTAAATAGGGACCAGAGAGGCCTTCTATGTGTTGTCTGTGGCAGTATCATATCAGCTTAAAGCAGAGGTGTCAGGCTGAAACTGACAAATCTTTCAAATCTCTCCCAGTTCTGTGATGCCATAACCAATGTTTCCCTTTTTCTTCCCCCATGCCTTTCCTTGGAATCAGCTTGGTCCATTTGCTCCATGGGTTCCCATTCCCAGAGAGCATTCCTAGCCCCTCTATGGGTACTTAGAAGGTCATTCTCAGTAATCATTTTTGATTTTTACTGGCTTAACTTCTATATTAATTTTGCTTTCCTTTTAACACACATTCCATATTCCTCTGTAAAATATTACTTTATTACTTTAATAATTTTCTCTATGATACTATTTGATCCCTTTGAACTTTCTTTAAAGCAATTTTAATGGTATATATAAAACATTCTTTAAAACTCTTGTTTATTTTTCATTAAGAAAAGGTCACACAACAATAGAGTTTTCTATGTGTTCTTTCATTTGGTTGATTTTTTTCCCTACTTAGTAGTGTTCTGATTAAGTCAATAAATTTAAGTTCACAGCCCATTATTACTAGCATGAAAACTATTCACTGATGGCTAGTATGCAAAAGCTACGAGGTAACTTTATATTTATTAACTGTCTTCAATTCTCTAAGATGTAGCACTTTTGTTTAATGAACTATAAGCAAATAGTTTTTAAAATACTAAAAATTGGCATACTTTACTCAAATAATCTATAGCAGAAACAGAAATACCTTATTAGTGGAGATGCAGAAATATCTTTATCTTTAGACATATAGTCTATTAAAATGACATATGCAAATACTATGTCTTTGGATAAATGTTTACATTACCCCACATTTTATCAATGTCTGAGCCTTCCCACACTTGTAATTGACAGAGCAACTCACTGAAATTCCATTTACCAAACATTAGTGCTAAAGATATGATCAAGGGAGACTTCTCAAAAGATAAATAATATATGAAACACAATCCACCAGGACAAAAGAACATAAGCTTTAGTCTCTTATAATTCATTTTTTTTCCTTTCAAAGAAAAGTGCTCCTCCTCTCAGTTCTCACAATATGGACAGACATTTTTATTCAGCTCCTTGCAGTCTCTACCTCTGTCTTAAATTTTAGTCTCTAGAGCTTTGTCACACACACTCAAAAGCCTAGCTGCTGCTAAACAAGACAGAAATGTTGTGCTTTGTGGATCTGGGATCATCACTTGTTCTCAAGACCATCTGCTTCAGAATCTCCTGGAAGCATGTTCAGAATTAAAATACCTGGGCTCCCCTAGATGCACTCAATCAGAATTTCTGCTGATGGAACATAAGAATATATATGCTTTTATACCACTTCTGAGGATTCTTATAAACATTAAAGGTTGGGATATACTGTCCTGAAGCAAAAGTCTTACAATAGCCATTTCCAAACATTTTTGTGCTTTAAAACATTTACCTCTATTGTCTCTTCTCTTTGCTAAACCATGAATGAGAATTGTTTAATGAGAAGAACAATTATCTTCCAGGACCAAAAGCTATATCTACTTCCTCTTACTTTTTCTTATTAAGCTTAGATGTGCTGAAGTGCATACTCCCAGATATGTTCCACATCAGTGCCCCAAGTTACAAATATATTACCCAAATGGAGGACCCATTTACACACCTAACATCATCAGGTTCACCTAAGGTCATTTCTCCCAGACATTTCTCACGTGACCATGCGTTCGGCAGTAGGGCTCTCTAGGGGACTTCTTGAACACACTTCCGCCTATGTTTTTGTTTCTTCCAGGATGCCTCAGCTTACCTCTGTCCTCGACTCTTACCCTGAAGGACAGAAAAATAACTTACATCTACCCACTCCTGCTTTTACTTCTCTTCATCCATTTCTCTGCAGCCATATCCACTGCCATATGCATGCTAGGGCCAGCCCCCTAAAACACTCAAGAAACAATGAGTTATTACTTCTTATTTCAGACTGAGTTTTATTACAAACACACTGCCTTTTCAAAAGATGCTGAGTTGTTCCTAGGTTCTTGGCCATCTATTAAGTGTGCCAGAACATACATGCACAAAAACCCAAGTTTGGAAAACACTCATTCTCCTGTACATCAGAGTTCTGGTGTTCTGGGTTTTTTTGAAATTTGAAAATATTAACAGAGTGTGGGCTGCCTTTTGCAATTAGTGTCCCCTTCTATTAAATGTTGTTGTTTCTTCTTGAATCTCTAACTTCGTCTTTCAAAGCTCACTGTATTTCTAACAGATTAAATGATAACACAATTCAAGTCTATATTTATCTTGATTTTGGATTCTTTTCTAAGCTCTGAAAAGTACATTGTGACGGAGAGAAAACTCTGGGCTAAATACACCTAAGTTCTAGTGATGAATCCAGGTTCCCCACATTCAGGCTGGCTGGCCAAGCATACCCAACATTGTAAGAGGCCCTGAGTTGTCAGTACAGTGGATGGAGGCCCCGCCCCTGACTCCATCACCTATTAGCCCATAATGTATGACCACAGAATTGCACTGCACTGCAAGCAGCCAGCGCTTCACAGTGCAGTTGTATTGTGAAATACAGCGCAAATGTCTGTACCAATGAATTAAGACTTTGCCTTTGGCAATCTCCAAGTCAAATAATTTAAATTAAATATATAGTATTTTTTCATTATACTTTTCCTCTAAAACTGCCACTGTATTTCTTGACATTTAAATTCAATCTCTAGCCTCAATCAATAGATATGGATGTATTTTAGATCCCTGAGTCACCTAATACCTAAGTGCTCTGAACAGGTGTCTGCTAAGAAACACATAATCCATTTAGTGGAGGCCTGTAATACTCATTTGTTTTCACAGATGGTGTTGGATTATTAAAGAGGAAATATGCCAGCACATTTTTAGAGCACCTTTCCATTTAAGCTGGACTTTGCATTACTTAAAGTTATGATAATTTAACTCAGCTCTAACGCTCTTATAGTTCAGTGTGATCAAGTCCATTATTTTCTATCTCCTAACTTTCAGTTTTCTTGCTCTTAAACCCTGCATCACACAGGAAGTTTCAGAGGGCAAAACCTATCATTCATCTTCAATGTGCTTAGTTGGTAGTCATATCCTTTTTCTTTCAGAGGGAAGATAATGGGCACTAGTGAGCTGAAACAGATTTAGGAAAAACAAATAATGGTGAACCTACCACTGACTGTTTGACCACGGAAGTCAGTCAATTTCTTTTATCTCAGGTCGATCATTTGCTAACTAAGGTAATCAAATTTTTCAAACTACTAAGGTTTGTAACTGCAAACAAGTGGTAAAGTAATTCAGGATTTGTTTGCTTGTTTTAGGAGGAATAATATAAATCCAAAATACTACCATTGTTTACCTAATCAAACACAATATTCTACCGCTTGCCTCTTAGTTAATAATGGTAGCAGTGATGCAGAATAGAAAGATTTGGCGTTGAACAGAGAATTCAGCTCTTTCAATTATCTCAGTGATCTTAGGCAAATTACATTTGCATTTCTTTGGCTGCCTAGAATCTGAACTACCTTTGTACACCTAGACAATTCCCCATCACATGCATTCTGTTGAACTATCTCCTACTGTAGAAAATGAAAAGACCAAAAACCCACTCCTCTCTCTTACCTGCTCTACCTCCGCCCCCCCGCCCACTCCCAGCAGGTAGGGTGTTTTCAGAGAACCTAAGCTTCTCCAGATAGATGCTTCCACCTGAGACTCTGAGCTTGGATTGAGTGACATTGGCAGAGAGAGTAGAATTTACTTTGTCAGTGGCAATTGCAATAGGGCTACTATTTTTGTGGGAATAGAAGCTCCAGGAGTTTCCATTTGGCTATGGAAACTCTTTACTACATTGGCTGAGATACTGATGAGAGGATTGAGCTGAATACTGAGGTCAACTGAGAAAATCCAAAGGCTGGATTTAGGGTATAATGTGTCACATGAGAATTCCATTTACCACATGACACCTTAAAAACTAGGTTTTAGCTTGGAGCTCATGCCAATTAAGCCCAAAAAGATGTTTTGTTTTTAGCTGAAGCTACACTAGTATTCAGGGCAGGCTAGAAGACTATTTACACTAAGGACTTGCAACCACATTCTATTGTCCATTCTCAAACCAATCAGCGCCCCCTTCAGGTGACACTGGATCTGTAAAAGTACTGTCATCAAGTTACAGTCATTGTCCTCTCACTAGAGAATGTTCCCCAGGAAAACCAACTGTCACAAACTTCTTTGAATTTACCTCTAAGGAAAAATAAATGTTTCTACTGTGCTGCAGCTTAGTTGTCTAGAATAGATTAAAATCTCCAGCATATACAAATACTAAGTGCTTATCACTTAAATAGAAAATATTAAGTCTGTCATTTTTATTACCAAAAATTTACTTTGAGGTATGAGCTACATCAGGCATTGTACAGTTGAATATACAGGCAGCAACCAGTATCCCTAATAAATGCTAACCTAAAGAATTCAAAACTTGTGTTTCTTTAATTTAAAATACAGTGACTCTAGAAATAAAATCCCAAACATACCAATACTAAAAACATACTTTTATTTACTTCATATTAGACAAATTAACAAATTTCTGATTTCAGAATTTTTATTCCTTTCAAGTATTTAAAATGGATAATGCCACACCCAAAATATATTTAACTCACAGATAATATTACAAAGAAATTTTTTTTAAATCTCAAAATTATTAGAGAACATTTTAACAACTTCAGACAAAATTTTAATAAACAGGGCTTATGATAAAATGTGGAAATTAAGGCAATGGTGGGCCTCATAAGAGAAAAATTGACCAACACAGAGAATACAAAATCCCAGAAATAGAACTACTCCAGTATGGATATTTGGTATATGCAGAGGTGAGAAAAAGAGGAAGTGGTCAATAAATGAAGCTGAAAACAATCATCCATATGGAAAAAGGCCCAATTTTGCCTCTACCACATGCCATAATAATTTTTAAAATTCTAAATGGAAAAAGAATGGACAATATCAGAAGAAAAATATAGCACTCCTAGAAAAAATGTAGATGAATATTTATTTATTTTTAAGACCTTGCATTAGGTAAATATTTAATTTACAAAAAAAACAAATACAAAGAAAATGAATCTCAGTGTGTCAAAATTAATAAATTTTGTTCATCCAAAACACTTTTAAGGAAAGTAGGGGTGGGGGTGGAGGAAAACTATAATCCAGGAGACATTTGCACATTTGCAAGAATAAAAAACTACCATAAATAATATATCTTTTAAAACTTCTAAAATATTAATAAGAAAAGCAGAAACTGTACAGAAAAAATATATAAATGACACAGAAATTTAACTAAAGATAAAATTCATATAAACAATAAATATATAATAGTTGATATTATTTGTGAGCAGAGAAAGACACCTCAAGACCATAATGATATACCAATGCACAACCATTAAGTTTGCAAAACTTGAAGAATCTGTCAATACCAAGTGTCAAGAAGGATGTGGACTCCCAAGAGCTCTTATACATTGCTGTTATAAAGGTATATTAGTGAAACCACTCCAGAAAACAGTTTGACATTACCTCCAAAATATGAACATTCATATGCCTCATGGCCTGCAATTTTATTCCTACACATATATGCTAGAAAAGCTCATACATGGCTACAAAAGGAGACATGGACAAAAATCTTAAAACAGCACTACCTGCAAACAACCCAAATGCTCATCAAAATGAATAAATTGGTGTATCTACTCATGAAATGTTACATGGAACTCACTATAATATTACAGCAATTATATAAAATATATGTATATATGAAATTAAAATGCTAAAATTCAGAATTTTATTAAATTTTATACTTTTTTTGCACATGACTCTTAAATATATATATATATTTCGGCAAAAAACCTAAGTAAATTCCAAAGTGTCAAAAAGATAACTACCTATATTCTCTCTGCAAAAGAGTAAAACAGAAGAAATATTAAGGAAGGATGTCAATCATTTAAAATTCAAAAACAACCTCTTAAACATTGGACCAAGATGATAAATCTATAATTATAAATATTTAGGAACTAAGGATGATTAGTGAACTATACTCAGAATCTATAGGACATAATCCTGGTAATTCTGTAAGGTAACTTTATATCTTAAATTTAATAATTTAAAACAGCATAAAATAAATTATTTGCCTTTTACTTTATAAACTTTAATTCAAGTATTTTAAAAATTCTTAGAAATCTAGAGAATTCAGAAGGAAAATACTAATGATTTTGAGTCCTTAGTATAAAATGCTGAATAAGATAAAACAACTACATTTTTATTTATGAAAAAAAAATACCTGCTTAATTTTTGCTCAGCATTTTTCTATATATAAAGTAGTGAACAAGTCACAGGTTTTGTCCTTAAGAAATTTAAAGTTAGTAAGAAATAAAGTAAAAAGATAATTAAAATATGGGAGATAAGTTGTTTTCTGATAGTAGTACAAGGGGTCAGGAAGCAGGGAGCTGGACCACCTATAAGCCATAAGGTGACAATGAATGTCTCCCGAGGAACAGAACACATAAACTAAATCCTGAGAGTAAATGACATTCTCCATCAGGGAAAAGAATGTTGTCAGCACAGACAGAAGCAAGTGAAAGCACAGACAGAAGCAAGTGAAAGGAGAGAGAACACAATGTTTGGAGAAGTGAGAATATTTCAATATTACTAGAGATCTTGGAGAGGTGAGCCTAGACCCTATCGTGCAGATCATGCAGGAAATGCTAAGGAATTTCACTGTTATCCTGAGAAGGTGGTAAAGGAGTGTAAGAGGGGCATGACATGAGAAGATGGGCTGTTTCAGAAATGTGACACCATGGGACATGACATGTTTTCCTCCAGGATATTCTAGAGTGGGGCCCACACCACCCTGGGAGCACAGGGACTCAGGAGTGGTAGCTAGGAGCCTCACATGCATAGACAGGTGATGAAGTCACGTCAAGAAATGAACACTCAAAACCCCCAACCCAAAAATGATGCACAGGGATCCAGAAACAAAATGTTATCACATACTGACTGCTTAAAAAATAGAAGATCCAAAAGTGAAAGACAGAAGAAGCCAGAGAAGGGCACAAAGGAAGAACAAACTGACAGAGGCATTATTAAAACTATGAGAACTGAGAAAAATTGGCGAAGCATTCATTAGCAAGGTCGGGGAGAAGAACTGCAGTAGAGTGGCACCGAAATTCTACTGGGTTTCCTTTAAAATGAATTAGGAAACTACTTTTTAGAAACTGTCCATTCAGTCCTGTCATATAACTTTCAGTCCTCTACCAATTAAAAACATGAATTATATTCCCATTTTCAAGACGTCTAATGGACTGGATGTGAGTGCTTAGAATTCAGGGTTGTCTATGAAATGGTTGCGACTCCTTGGAACTGGTGGTGGTTGTTACCCCATGAATGACTTTAAAACAAAACAAAAGCATAATGGAAAATATCACAGTAATCTTTCAAGTGGATCACAAATTTTAATAATACTGAAAGTTTTTAATAAAATGATGTTAATTTCCCTAATGCTATTCCAAGCAACAGTGCTCATACCACATATAATTATAACCAAAGTGGAGTATGTTAACAGTCAGAGGCTAAAATCCTAATGGGATTCCTAATCCCTTTCCTAATGGGAATATAGGAATTTGCAGCAAGAGGTGCTTAGGGGTGTGATCAGGGAGGGAGCACCTTCTCCCCACAGTTGTGGTAGATCCTGGTGCAGTGACACTGAGCCCTTCTGATTCCACCAGTCTGCTTATCAATTATTTCCCAATATCCATCAATGCCAATCACTGATATTATTTTTCTCCTTGGTATTTTTAAGTACTAATCTTAAGAAAAAAAATGTAATGAAAGACATCACTTGCTCTTGGTGAAATAATTAGCCAACTCAAAACATTAAGTGCCAGCTCTGAGCATTATTATAAACGTTAAATATAGCAAATGGCAAACTGATTATGTTGAAGCATTCATAAAGTTAGAATTTGCAGAAATTCAGTAAAGTTGGAGTTCTAGGATTACATATGTATATAATTATCTGTTCATTTATTCATTTAGTCAATCAACCAACCATACATAGGATATATACTGAGCATCTATTATGTGCGAGGTCCTGTTCCAGATGCAGGGACTAAACAAAATAGACAAAATCTTCCTCTCCATGAACATTCTAGATTGATTTACATAAGATTCCATTCCATGAAATACAAAAGATTCATTATGCATACAATTTGTTTCTTTTGAAAACAAGGTATGTATACTTTGAAAGCTTTAGAGATTATTTGTGATATATTTTTCTCTCCCCAAATACATTTAATATATTTATCACCTCTCTCTGACAAAAAATGAAATAATGCTTCTCTTTTGAAGGGAAAAAAACCATCTGTAATATAATTTACTTTATTGCTGAAATGAAAGAATTCCAAAACCAGCACAGGATGTTTTTTAAAAAACATTTTAAAGAAATTATAATTTCAAATTCAGAGTCTGTCAAACACTTGATTCACCAGTCACCTGCATGCTCAAAGACTCAACAAACTCCAGATGTGTCTCAATTAGACCAATAATGTAAGATGAAGTACATGTTGACTCATGTTTTTCAACTTCCACAGCTCACTTCTACTGCCTTTGTTCCTCTTACATATTGTGAAGACTCATTCACATTTTGCATATTCATGAGTGGTGTCATATCAAGACATCACAGAATTGAGAGCTTTTCACAATGTTTTTACTACTTCACAAAACATTATTCTTTATAAATTCAAACAACATTTACCTTAGTAAGTACATTAAATTCTTTGCTTTTCTCTGAATTCCACAGAAACTCCATTAAAATTACCACAAGGTCAAGACTCTGCTGCAGGCAGGCCATACATTTTATTGTGACTTGCTGCAGAAAAGTTTTTATACCCTTATGTAAGCTAATCCTAGTCATTTTTCCCCTCCTTGAATGAAGTTTAGACACTTCTTTTAAATTAGTGTATATTTTGACATTTTCAGTGGGTTCCCTTATACTTAAGCTTCTCTTTTCTCCACATAGTTTTCTCATAATGTATCATTGAATAAGCTAAAGAAAAACTTATCTTATTTACTATGATGATATTCTTGTATTTTATTTTTCAGGGCTTCCTTTCCAATTAGAAATAATTGTGCTATAAATGTCTCTTCTTATATCTAAGTCTTTTTGGTGCAACAATTGACATGAGTAGAAGAATTTTCCACAGTCTTACCATTGAGAATATGAATATCAATATTTTTTTAGATTTTATTTATTTATTTTTAGAGAGGAGAGGGGGAGAGAGAGAGAGAGAGAGAGAAACATCAATGTGCGGTTGCTGGGGGTCATGCCCTGCAACCCAGGCATGTACCCTGACTGGGAATCAAACCTGTGACACTTTGGTTTGCAGCCTGTGCTCAATCCACTGAGCTATGCCAGCCAGGGCTGAATATCAATATTTTAAAAAACAATATTATAGCTTTAGGTTTGGTACTTTGAGATAATTTGGGTTGGTATTTAGGCAGGCAGAGATTGCAAATTGTCCCCCAATATACATTTCTCCCTCTCTGCATTCATAATTGAGCCCTGCCCTGTTGGGCTCTTTTTCACTGGCTACAACGTACATAACAGACTGAAGCTTAATCAGGCACAATTGATCACGGGGTTGAAATCCCATGGTGACTATGGCCTAACAGCAAGATAGAAGCCATTTGGACCCCTGAGGATGATGAAGCCTTCATGTCAACCTTGGAGAGGTAACACTCAGATTCCGTTTGCCTCAGAGAGAAATTTCTGTGTTTAAGGTACTGTTTTGGGAGATTTTGTTAGTTGCAGACAAACCTAACCCTAACTGACACACAGTCCATAATTTGTTATCATAAATTTAACAGCCTGTTAAATGGTGAGATCCTGTATGATTCTTACCATTCTGATTAATTCTTGAAGAGGATGAAATTTTTGGCTCTGCCACATGAGTATTATGGGCTACCGCACGATTCACCAGCCCAAATCTTAGAGACTGTTCTGGAAAATAAAAAACAAAACGCTTGTTTTGCCATTATTTTTACATAATTCCAGATACCTAGAAAGAAATCAAATCAACCAATGGCAAATATAACAAATGACTCACGGTACTAAAAATATTTGTACAAAGAAACACAAAACTACAAGGTGAGGGGACAAATACTTGGGTGCAGGCGGTAACTCTGACTAGGCAGGAAAAGGCATCGCTGGAGTGTTTGATTAGTTGGATCACAGTGATGTGCCCATAACCTTCAGTTCTTTTTAGCAGGTAGGATGCTCTGTAACTAAATCCATGTCACTTTTCTCAGAGTAAATTTTGCCTCTCCTTACTTTTCTGAGAGATCGGGATTCACATATTCTCCAGTCTTTTTTTTTTTTTCCCTTCCTTTTACTTGATGCTATTTTATGCATGATTATATGCAGGGCTCACTTTCATTTTCCAACCAAGATCTCATACATTAAAAATCAGATCCATCACATGCCACACAACTATCATATGACTCTGATTATTTTTCCAAATTCCAATGATTTATAACTGCTTCTTAATGGCTGCAGAGCATTTTAATTCAGGGTGGTTAACATTACTTGAACTGCTACATCATTTAATTGGTAACACTATAGATTTACGAGCAAAAGCAGGCTTTGCATAGAGACATCAAGTCTACGAAAAAATAAATTAAAGAAAACCAAACCATCATGTTTTAAAAGTTGATGTCAGAAATGTGCCATTTAGTTCAAATAAACTGCTGTGAAATAATCCTTTAAAACATGTAAATAAAGAGCCAAGGACTTAAAAGCAAAAATAACATTTAGATGAGAGAAATAGTTTATATTTTGTTGGGAGGTAAGATTAAATAACACACAGACTCAAAATATACCTACATATAAAACAATTGTTCCTAAAACAATTATGAAATATTTATACCATCTCTAAGGGAATGGCTGGAATATAAACAAGGTACCCTCTTTGAAAGAGGTTCAAAAAGCCTTTCTATTACTGCAATTAATTTACATTCTGAAACTCTGAGGAAATTGCAGACCTACTGTAGAAGTTCATGGTACTTGATAAATCAAGTCCAGAAATTATACTACCATCAATCATGGTTATCAGTAACGACAAAAATATTCTAGAGATTCACAAAGAAAAATATCCTTTTAGTTTTGATGCAACTAAACAAAAATATAGCTCAAACCTTTTCTTTCAACAAGACAACACAGAAGATAAAGTTAGATATTAAAGCTCTATTTCTATTCATAAGTTTAGATTTTAATAGACTGTTAAATAGCATAGCAAGTGCTATACCCTAATATCACACCATGTAACAATATGATCAGAAACTTACTTATTCTGTGAATGCAAAATATTATAATTTTACTGATTTTATTTAATATTTTTTGCCATTAAACTTAACTTTTTAAAAAAAAATTTAGCTTTGCTACATGCACAATGCAGTACAGAATGGCAGTATGATACTGTGGTCAAGAATGGTTAGTCAGACTGTCTTGGGTTCAAATCCAGGTTCTGTGCCATCTGTATGATGTTGAGCAAATTTCTCATCTCCATTTGCCTCAATTTTTAAAATGCAAATAATAATAATATAGTATTTACTTCATAAGGTCATGGGAGGAGTAGCTTGCAAGGCTTAGAGTTTCAAATGAGAAGTGAGCACAGAAGTCCGATGCTAGCCTCATTTACTTACTTTTTTATGTCTTTGAGCATCAGCCCAAGGAACAAAAATAAGAACAGACATTTCTGGCTGAATTGCTACCTTCCTCCTTCTTTTCATCCACCAGTGTTCTTGATACACTAAAGGGAATCTTAGAGAATTTGAAAAATCTTATTTTCCATGTCAGAAGCTATTACATCATCCTACTTGCAATAACATGTCTTAATCTTCTCCAGGTTTGATGAATTCCTGGGCCAACTAGAATAAATGTCATATACTCGGAAATCAAGAAAAGAATGCAGAATTAAATTTTTCAAAGTATTACCTCCATCACAACAGTAAAAGAAGCAACACTGAGTGATGGAGTTTGAAGGATAGGAGGTAATCCCACAATGCTTCTGAAAGGACACCAGGGCAAACAATGGTTAGGAAATGGTGTTATCTGGATCCGAAGCCCTTGCCAAGCTGACCTTGGCAGAAACAATGAATCCATCCTTTATTGGATTTGTCAGTCTCAGCTGCACGCTTTGCTTTATAGTTTGATGTATCTACTCCTCCTCTAGCCACAGAGGAGGGAAGTGCTGAAAAATCTATAAAGAGAGGCTATTTCACAATTACTGAGCTTTTCTGTGATGTGCCCATGGAGGGCTCCTTCAGTTCTTTGGGGCTTCCTCTTGTTATGCTGGAAGAGTGTCTAAAAATGAATTGCTTTATTTAAATGTTAAAAATTAATTCCACATTAGGTTCTGTATTATTAGGAGCTTTGCTGCTATTTATGGAGAACTGACATCCAGTTGCAAACAGCAGCCTCATTGATTTAACCTGATATGGTATCATATCGCTGATAGGAGAATCATTTATACCAGTAGTTCCTTACTTGGTTTAAGGATTATCAAAGATTTATGAATTCAATCTAGAAAAATTCAAGCCTTAATCACACTTTTTAAACACTCTCTAAAAATCAATTACCTCATTTTTTATTAATGAAACCAATTAAACCATGAAAAATGTACATCTTCATTGTATCTCACCACTTAACACACTTCAGGAAGCTGGTTTTTGGCTTCCTCCTGCCTTTTGTGGTATGAAGAATACTAATCTCTACCTTGGTGTTCTATGTGTTAATCCTCATATTTAATGGTAGAGGCACATATATTCCATATTAAAAATGCATTTTAAATTTTAAATTGTGAAGTTAAGCTTTCAAAAAACTTATATTATGGGGGGGGTAGGGGAAGATTTCATTTCCATCTTGCCTCTTTTAGTCCTTAGTGCCAACAACCACTAATTATTTCCCAACCTACTCAGTTTAGCTAAATTATATTCCCCACCCCCCAGGCTGCACTTTAAAAGAGGACCTATGGTCTAAATCTCTAATCATTGAAGATTTATGTTATCAATGGTTACATTAATGTTTAATTTGATTTCAAATAGGTATGTTGGAATGCCAGCATAATGTTGGTTGTTCAAAGATGGCTCTAAATAGAATTGTGGTTGGACATGCCCCTTGTCAAACAACTACTTACCATTAACTTAATACATCAAATATAAGGCACAAAGATATCTCTATTCTCAGATTAATTCTAAAGCATTCCAATGTGGATTTCCAGGGTTAAGAAGAATCTTAATGGTTACAAAATGTAAACAAATATTTGGAACACTCTCTGCAATTTAAGCTCTTTCCGCATTTTTCATCAGGTCAATAGACTAGAGAAAAAGAACTACTTGCTTTGATAAGTTTATCTGTATCTGCAATTCCTGTCTTGAGAAAATAAGATTTTGAAAAGTTGGGAACAAAAATGTATGACTACTGATTTCACAGCCTTATGCTTTCAAATTCACTTTCCTGTTTCATTAAGTAACTATCAAAGCAGGTTGATTTTTTTTCTCCTACTCATCTAAATGTCTCTCACTAGTTCTCTCTGATTTAAGAACCATACTAAAATAAAATTAGTCACTGTTTGCTTTTCTTTTGTCTAGATTTTTTTTTATGGAAACAAAAATGTAGCCTAAAAGGAATATAAATGAGAATGAATGGGTGAATTGGGAATGCCCCTGTCATGGAGAATGAGAGTATTCTATCAGAAACAATGAGAATGATTGCTATATAGTTTACAAACTAGAAAGTTTTCATATTAGCTAATTAAAATTCATTTTTAATATTGAGAACTTACAGTGTTCTTCATGTAAATGCTCTAACTCTAGAGATAGAATCCATGTGGTTTTAAAAAAACTATGTGAAAAAACATAATTTATCACCTCTGCATAGAACAGATAAAACCGCTCAATGCGCTTCCTAGAAAATGATTGCTTAGAACACTCCTTCTTTAACAGCTCAAAGAAATCTCCAAATGTAGGGTTACATGAATGTGTTAACCTAGAAAACACACAACACATGCACGTTTCACTCATACACACACACACACACCATATCAAATTTATAGACTTTTCCATTTGGAGCCAGGAAAAAGGCATTAGACATTGAAACAAAAGGAAAATGACAAGTCACTTTCAGTATTTGATAAGCTAACCATAAATTTCTGACATAAATGCATGAGTATAAGTGCAAGATGTCCCTCTAATGCTGTAAGTCTGAAATATAAGGTCAACGAATGACTAACAGCCAGATAGAAATCATGACTGAATGAATGGGATGGCAGCCAAAAACAGATGCCTGTGAATAAGTAATAGTTAAATGCCACAGGTTTAGCATAATTTAACATTGCATTTTACTTGTTTCCCCAAATATCTATTCATTCAATGACTATATAAAGACCTACTGTGTGCAAGTCTAGGTTCAGTTTGTAGCAAGTTCGCAGTTATAAATAGGTTCCAAAAGTTAAACTCTCCCTAAAATATTTTGTTTCATTCCTGCTAATCTTGTGCTCTTTTGGTGGTTGTTGTTGAAATTAATAAATAGTCACCACATTCAGTAACATTTTCCAGACTTCCAGACAAATGAATTTATAGCATACTCATTCACTTCCCTTTGAAAACACAATTTTTACAGTTTTTGTTTCCAGAGAATACAGAGTGTGTTTATTTTAAAGCAGAATTAACGAAAGAATAAAATGATTCCTTCACTGAGTGGTATAGCCTCAAAGTCACAGATAATCTAGAGAACTTCAGTGACGTACTTCTTTTTCCACTGGGGCCTGTTCCAATTAAAAAGAAGTCCACGCTCCCGTAAAGCTTTCTTTCTCCAGCTGCCACGGACTTCATGAGAACTCCACTACCTGCTCTCACCTAATCAAACAGGCTTTCAGGACAAATCCCACACTTTTGTTATTTTAAATGTTGACTTTGTAATGACTTTTTGGGTAAATATTGTTAAGTGGTAGGCTTAGTTCTTTTTTTACTTGTTTACTGTAAAGGTGGAAATTATTTTTTAAACATAATTTTCTGATTTCTTTTTATTGTTCTCTGTAGTTATCTGTTTTTGTTCATCTGCTTGTCTTCACTTGGGGACAAGGGCCATATTTACAGTTTTACTCTGCACTATAGCTAAAATATCTTTCAAGTCATAATTCATTTTTCTACTACTCTGGAGATTATATAGATTTACTTGGATATATTGTTATTATACCAATTTACTAATATTAATGTAGACAGTAGTGATTTCATAATGTGCCAAATAACTAATTAATCAAGGTTTCCTAAGACTGACATTCTGGAATCGGATTTCTTTAAATATTAGTCCTCAGAGGCAGCTTGTGAAATTAGATTGTGGTCATATACTAACTAGCGTTAATAAGAGAATCTTATTAAACTTAATTGTTCCCCAATTATTCAATGTTTCATTAGGTGACTTGATTACTGTACCTATTCCTAATGAAACTCAATTGATATATCTCTCGATTTGCCCAAGGTCATACAGGCAACAACAACCTACAAGTGGACCCAGAAAAAACAAAAAAAGATCTGTATAACTAAAGAGCTTACACTTTTCTCATGAGGCAGAATTATATCAATACTTTGTTCTCCTCCCTCCACCCATGACCTGCTTCTTTTTGTATCTTATATAAGTAAATAACAAATTACCAGGTCAGAAATCCAGAAGGCGTCTGAGACTGGCCCTCTTCCTCAAAGACCATTGATAATCAGTGCCTAACATCAGCAGAGTTTACCTCTTTAACATTCCGGGTACCTGAAATTTCCATTTCTACTTCTCCTTCTTAGATAAATTCCTTATCTTTCTCCCAAATTAAAGTGTTTCTCTTTCTCTCATTTACCTTCCATCATCAAAACTCCATGCCACACACAAATTTTCTGTTAGGCAAAACTAACTTCACACACACACCCCATTACCACCACCACCACCATCATCACCACCACCATAATATTCTTGAGTGGAATCTAACAAGATAAAGTTCAAATTCATCAGTATGTCATATATTGTTCTCTGATCCAGTTCCTGCCTATTTCCCTTTAGTCCTTCCTGATATACCACACTTTATTCTCTAGTCATTTTAAACCACCACTCTTTGCTGAAGTTTTGTTCTGCTACTCCTGTTATCTAAATGAGCTTTGTTTCCCACAATTTCTCCAGGTCAAAAGGTGCTTCCTCTGTGAAGCCTTCTGTGCATCTCTCCTTTGAGGACATTGTGGTTGACTGCCCAACATTAATCTCACCTTAAATTATTGGTTTAAATAGGATAATCTCATTCCTCTATTCTATATGGCTTCGAGATGTGTATGATACAACCCTAGTCAAATTTACTTCCCCTATTACTTTACAAGATTAACACCTTTTACAAAGCTTTAATTTCTTCAATGGAAAGAAATCTGGAAAGCATTATTCTAAGTGAAATAAGCCAAGCAGTGAAAGACAAATACCACATGATCTCACCTATAAGTGGAACCTAATCAACAAAACAAACAAGTGAGCAAAATATAACAAGAGACATTGAAATAAAGAACAAACTGACAGTAACCAGAGGGGAGGGGGAAGGGGACAATGGAGCATAAAGGGGAAAGGTCATCAAGGAACATGTATAAAGGACCCATGGACAAAGCCAAAGGTGGGTAGGACCAAAAAAAGGTGGGTAGGATCGAGATGGGTGGGGTGGGGAGGAATGGTGGGGGTGAATTGGAAACAACTGTACTTGAACAATAATTTAAAAAATAAACATAATGTAACTGTGGGAAAAAGAAGAAAGAAATCTATCACATTCGTCTTTGTAGTGGTCATACACATAACTCATATAGTAGGCACAATCATATATGTCATGGTTGTAGGCACTGTCATTTAGTAAGCAGAGTCAAATTTATATTTGTCATATAGTAAACTGTCATGTAGAAGACTGAATTATAGTTTCAACTGTCATGTAGCACTTAAATGTTGACATAATAAATTGATACTTGAATAGCAGTATTTGTATAACAATTTATATAAAGATATGAGTTATTTTTAACATTTTATCAGCATAATGCACTTTGACTACATAATACACTATTAATAATTTATAAGAGAACATATGCTTTGAAATCAAAAAGAACTGAGTTTAAATACTAGGTCTGCACTAACATTTATTAACATGGAAATGGAGATACTAACTTCAAATTCCTTCAAGGAATAAATGATAGAATATACCAAATAATACCTGGAACATAGCAGTATATGAGATAATATAAAGTCTATAAAATGTCTTTTTCTTAAAATGGAATATGAGGGAACTCTAATTGTTTTGTAAGCCACAAAACATAAAGGCAATTGAGATTTGTTCACTAGGCTCAAAGTTTCTTTGCATCTTAAGTGCCCTAGGGATTCTGAGCAAAAAGATGCAGCAGAAACCCCTTCATGGCCTTGCAGTCACTGCCACTAAGTAGGGTATGCAGCCAGAAGTCTGCAGCCAGAAGTGTGGTGTAAGTGGTGAAGAAATGGGCTTTGGATCTAGACTAGCACTTATACCCATTTTATCTTGGGCAAAGAACTTCAACTCTCACATGCTTTAGTTTTTTTGTCTCTCAAAAAGTTTCTGCCTCATAGGTTTTGTGAGAAAGATTTAAAGAGTTGATACATTAAAACATGCCTAGGACATGAAATGCTCTTAATACAATGTAAAATACTGTAATTATAGTCCAATGAGCTCACTAAGAGAAAGGATGAACAGGGAGCAAAAGCATAAAGGTATCAAGCTGACCTGCTCTCCACCTGAGTTTACCCAGACCTGAGCACCAAGCTTATTATAATTCTTATGCACTTTCTATAATACATACTAAAATTTTACTGGTACATACATCACACAGCCCCTCTTCCCATATGGTTCCTTCCTCTTGTCTACCCTCTCTTCCCAAATGCTTTTCCATGCATAAGGCACACATCCTTCCTTGGAAATATCTAGCACATGCACATTCGATCTAAACAGGGCTCAGAATTTAACTCTTTATTCCCTTGATATCTTTTCTCTTGCTTAGTTTTAATCATCATGGCTTAAATGTAAAAACCTATGAGAATATTTCAATTCTGTGTTCTGCTCTTACTTTTTGATATATTTTAAATATATCAAAATGTTTTATTTGTTTATATATTTTAAATGTTTTATTTCAAACATTGTTGATCAAACTAAAATTCCAAGCTCTTAGATATTCTTTCACACCCATTCAAATCATCCCCAAATCACAAAGATGTGTGATCTTTAGACCATTTTTTATAAAAGAAAGAAAAACACAAATCAGTAAAGGGAAAAAAACTCAGAAACATATGTTGGTGCAAGTGCTTATCATAAATAAGTTATGCTTACATTTCTTGTAAAATTGCAGTTATCAGGAATCCACCAGATTCTACTGATAACTGTATCATAATAGTGTACATTTTTCGTACTGTTGTTAAATCAAAACATGACTTTTTTTGGAACAAATTTATCCTTATACCTCAGCAGCTTACTTCAGTTGTACTTAAGAGAACCAACAGTCAGGCAAAATTCAAAGGAACCAACAAAGACCAAGCTGAATGCTCTCAAGATCCCACTGCAGGGTAAAACTTATTTTAAACAAATGTGGTGTCTCCATTCAGGTCTGTCAGTTTGGAGTTCTACAGCAGTCGGTAGTAATTCTACATTCCCTTTTTTAGGTCCTAATTATATTGTTAAATCATTTTACAATGCATTTTAACAAATAAGCCCTAGGTTGTACCCTGTGTCACTGCAGAGAAGGTACTTTCATGAAGGTTATGTGAAAGGTGATCAGAAGGGCCAAAACATTTCCTGATAAAATTGTTTCTAAGATATATAAATAGAAGCTTTTCCAGGGCTGCAGCATGATGCTATATTGGGAATCATGTAACATTTACAATATACTTCCATGCAAAACAGTCTTGTGCTAAAACATTGTTAAAAGAGATAGTGTTTTTAGAGCTCACCATATGTATATTCAAAATCTCCTATTCTAATCCTCACTTAGTATTATGGTAAGTTCCTTCCTGGTTTCTGCTTTGTCCAGCTACCATTGGAGTATTTTGCCCATTCAAAGTAGATAGTGAAAATTCCTCTAAGAATTCCATTTACTTGATCGATAGGTACTATGATAGACTTTAAAGTTTTTGAAAAATAGGGTGAAATCTTAAACTCTTTTTGAATGGAAGGAATAGATATAATTCAAAAGGGAAAACAATAATTGAAATAATCTAAAACTATCCCATTCATTGATCTAAGAGCTAATAACAATGCCTAAAATGCTAAATTTAGATAATCATTTTAATATGAGTTTACTTCAAATATTTACTGATTGTTTTCCTAAAGAAAACCTATATGTCTTAGTATCTCAGTTTTTTCACAAAAATTCTTGGTTATGTTTGACATCTTAAAATTTTCTAGGGAAAAATCATAATTTATGTGGAAAACACATGTATACAATTAAAATGTCTGTGACCCTCTCTAGTTAAAATAATCATATAACTTTAGATACTGATGGTACTATGGATGTATTTTCTGAACATTCTGAATTTTATTCACCTGTTTTAGAATTATAAATAATTCTTAACTTGAAGGTGAAGAAAAAAAGTAGCAAAATGATGCAATATATATCAACCTGAGGATCAATGATGAACATAGAACTATTGATAAAATTCTTCTTAAGGACATCAAAGAATTTACAAGATACCCCAGGATTTGCTGAACCAAAATCTGAAAGAAGACAGGAAATCAGAAATATAAGTTTAGGCACTCAAAGTATACTTACTCTAAGAATATTATCCATTTCTGTAGGAGAAGTTGAAAGTCTGAGTGGTGCTTTTGATGGCCTTGTGGGATTGGGAAAAAAGAAGTCAAAGTCTTGTGAGAAGAGAGAACATTGATAATTTATCCATTAAAAAGGGTTATATGCATAAAGTTAGCTGGAAGTAAGCAAGCCCTCTCTTGAATGTATAAGCTACCATCTGTAGTTCAAGGAAGCTCAACTCTTGAACTTTAAGTGTTTCTGGACTGGTAGGTCCCTATGTCTCTTGAAAAAAACAAAGGAAAATCCTCTATGAAAAATATCATATGAAAGTCAACAAATTTTCTTCCAAACAATTCTTAACTAATATCACCAAGTCAAACAAAATCAGATGCACAAGGAAAGGCAATATCATGAGTGAACACTAACAGACACAATACACAAAGAGCCTTGCTGGACTTGAGAGTTCCCCTGCTTCACCTAAGCAGAAGGACTAAATCACAGCCCCCCTCACTTCTGAATGTAGTTCCCGGGCCTGCCAGAAACCCGGCCAGAACACCTGGAAGCTGCATAGCCTCATATGCTTCAGCAGAGAGTCCATCAGGCAGAGCTGATTATCTGCAAAGCAAAGCTAATTGTCCTGTTCAGCCAGGGAATTAGTGTCCTGGGTTGGCTTGAGCCAAGACCACAAACAGTCTTCCCAGCCTTTGAATTTGTTCTCTTGCACAGGGAAACTAATTTGTAGCCCTGTTCATCACTGAATACAGATTCCAGCCTGTAAACCAGGGACACTAACCAGAGCACACAGGAAGGTACATACTCTGTCCAATAGCCCTGTACACAGTGGCACTGGAACAGGGAGCATAGCCTGTGGATTTTTCCATCTGCAGAGCAAAGCCAATGTCCCTGTCTTGCCAGGAAATTCAGTGTATGGCCTTGCCTAATTCAGGTCCTCAAATAATGAGCCATGCAGGTCTTGGGCCCATCCTGTTGCCCTACCAGGGAAGATAATTCAGAGCCCCACTTATTGCTGAGTATAGTACCCAGTCCCAACAGTCTAGTAAGTCTGACCATAGAACCCAAACAACCCATCTTACAACCTCACTTTTGCAGAGAAGGAAGTCAGCAGTTCTATCCAAATTCTTCTAGACAGAGGCCCCTGTCCCCAACTCCACACCCAGAGCTCAGGGTAGTGACCTCATCCAAAAATAGACCCTGAAACAAGCCCCACCTGCCCAAGGACATTACTAACAGAAATGTCTACCAACCAAAATTGAGTTGACTGATGAAGAATTGCCTCTGCCAAAGCAAACCTGTAAAGTTTTAAAGAGGAAACCGCTTACTCAAATGTGCGTATACCAATGTAAAGAATCAAGGATCACAAAAATCAGGTAAACATGACACCACCAAAGGAAACTAATAAAGTTGTACTAACTAAACCCTAAAGAAATGAAGATCTGTGAACTGTTAGACATTTAGAATAATCCTCTCAAAGAACTTTAGCAAACTACAACAGCACACAGACAGACAACTAAACAAAACTAGAAATACAATATATAAACAAATGAGATGTTCAACAACAACCCCTCCCAGCAATTGTAGGGCTGAAAAAACACAGTGACAGAACTGAAAAATCAATAGCAAGCTTCAAAGGATTCTACCACACAGAAGAAAGTATCAATGAGCTAGATGCTAGGACATCTAAAACTATCCAGCTGAAGGAGCAAAAGGAAAAGAGAATAAAAAGAGTGAAAAAAGTCTACAGGACATAGGAGACACATGCAAAATAAACAATATTCATATTATGACTATTCTAAAAGAAAGAAAAAAGGACAGAAGACAGAAAAGGGACAACATATTTAAAGCAATAATGATCAAAAACTTCCTAAACCTAGTGAAATAAATAGATACCCAGATATATGAAGGGCAAAGGACCCCAAATAGGTTGAATCCAAATAGGGCTACAATGAGACACATGATAATTAAATTGTCAAAAGTCAAAGACAAAAAAATAATTTTGAAAGCAATAAGAGAAAATAGAGAAATTACTTACAAGGGAATCCCCATCTTAAGACAAATGAAAATGGAAATACAGAATGCAAAAACATATGGGATGCTACCAAAGCAGTTCTCAAAAGAAAGTTCAAATGCCTACATTCAGAAACAAGAAATATCTCAAATAACCTAACCCTACACCTTCAAGAACTAGGAAAAGATAACAAACTTAGCTCAAAGTTAGCAGAAGGAAGGAAATTTTTAAAAGTTTAGAGTAAATATAAATAAAATAAAACAGAAAACACTGGAAAAGATGAACAAATTTAAGAATTGTTTTATTTGAAGGATAAACAAAAGTGACAAACCTTTAACTAGAAGAGCCAGGGAGAGAAAGAAAAGACCTAAATCAACAAGATTATACATCCATGCACTGCTTAACAACAGGGATACACTCAGAAATGCCTCCTCAGGCAAATTTGTCACTGTGTGAACATCAGAGAGTATATTTATACACACCTAGATGCTGTAGCCTACGACACACCTGGGCCATAATGTAAAACATCATCATATGTATGGCCCATCATTGACCAAAATGTCATTATGTAGCACATGATTATAAATGAAAGAGGAGACATTACAACCAATGCCACAGAAATACAAAGGATCATTAGAGGCTCCTAGGAACAACTATACACCAATGAACTAGACAAGCTAAAAGAAATGAAAAAATCGTTAGAAACATAAAACATACCAAGACTGAATCAGAAGAAATAGAAAATCTGAACAGACCAATTACTGGTAAGGAGATGTAATCATTAATAACAAAAAAAAAAATCTCTCACAATGAAAAGCTCAAGACTAAAAGGCATCACTGATGAAATTTGACAAACATTTTAAAAAAAACTAATACCAATCATTCTAAAGCTCATATTTGACTAATTTAACTCACATTGGTCAACTGATATTTGACAAGAGAGCCAAGAATGCTCAATGGCTAAAATACAGTCTCTTCAATAAATGGTGTTGGCAAAAGGAAAAATGAAAACAAATCCCTATCTTAAACCACTTACAAAAATTAATTCAAAAGTATCTAAGATATAAATCTAATATCTAAAACTACAAAACTCCTAGGAGAATGAATAGGAAAAAATCCCCTTGACATTGGTTTTGGCAGTGACTTTTTTAATATGACACCCAAAGCACCAGTAATGAATGCAAAAAATAAACAAGTGAGACTATGAAAAACCAAAAAGCTTCTGCATAGCAAAAAAGCAACATATGAAATGGGAGAAAATATTAACAAACTATACATTACATAGGTGGTTAATATCCCGAACATATAAAGAAATCATACAACTCAATAGCCAAACCAGATAATCCAATTAAAAAAATGAGAAAAGCACCTCAGTTGACTTTTTTCCAAAGATACTCAAATGGTCAAGTACACAAAAAGGTACTTACCATTATTAATAATCAAGAAGATGCAAATCAAAACCACAGTGATCTATATCACCTCACACCTGGTAGGATGGCTATTACCAAAAATGTATGAGATAAATACTGATGAGGATGTAGATAAAAGGGAAACTTGTACACTGCTGGTGAGGTTGTAAATTTGTACAACCACAATTAAAAACAGTAGGGAAGTTCCACAAAAAAAATTAGAAATAGAACTGTCCTATGATTCAGCAATCCCACTTCTGAGTATATATTCAAAGGAAATAAATTCACTATCTTCAAGAGATATCTATACCATTATGTTTATTCCAATATTATTTACAATAGCTAGGAAATGAAAACAGCCTAAGTTTCCTTCAGTAGATGAATGGATAAGTTTAAAAAAATAGAATATTATTTAGCCATAAAAAGGAGGTAAATCTTGGCAGTTCTGACCCTAAGAATGAAGCATGAAAGAATTATGCTAACTGAAATGTCAGGCAGAGAAGGACAAATGCTATATGATCTCACTTATATGTGGAAACTTAAAAAAAAAAAAAAGGAAAACCTCTTAGAAACAGACAGAAGACTGCTGACTGCCAGGAGCAGGAGACAAAGGAGAGGAGATGGGTGAAAGTAATTAAAGGGTACAAACTTTCAGTTATAAGGTGAATAAATTCTGGGAGTGTAATGTGCAGCCTGGCCACTGTACTGTGTACTTGAATGCTGCTACATGAGTAGATCTTAAAAGTTTTCATCTCTCATACACACACACATGCACACACATACCAATAATAACAATATGAAGTAATAGATGTGTTAACTAACTTTATTATGGTGATCATTTCACAATATACACACACTTAAATCATCACATTGTAGACTCTAAACTTGCATAAAGTCTAATTGTTCAATAGACACTTCGGGCACATGGCCAATGTATTGCACAAGCACAGGTAGAAACACTCTAAAAGATGAGTTTTGTGGGAGGCATAAGCAGATTTTGTGTATGGAAAAACATAAATAAATGTAGCCAGAGAACAAATGATAGTATTTTAAATATGACCACAAATATTTTGCAGCTTCTCCCATTAGGTAGTAGAATCTATTTCCCCACTCCTTAAAACTAAGTTCACCTTTTGACTTGCTTTGACCAACAGAGTGTGATAAAAGTGCTTTTGTATGAGTCCCAGCACCTAATACTCAAGATGACTTTAGCTTTTCTATATAATCTTGGAAAACATCTCTGCTGTTTCAGGAGAACCAAATACTGAAATATGAGAGATTTCACAGGCCACCGATCATAGGCAAGAGACAACATGGAGACTCCAGACACAAGACTGAGGTCGCTGCAGATGCCCCCCACCCACTACCATTCCAGTCAAGACACCAGATGACTGTTGATGCACTAGTAAGCCCAAGTGAGACCAGCAGAACTGTCTAATTATCCCAGCTATCATTTGTCCTGTGTGACACTGGTATTCTCCAGACAGCCTCTTTTCTATCTATTGGCACATATATGGCAAAAACACATCTGTGAGGCTACTATTTTCCAATATTCAATATGGAAAGAGGCATTCCATCCCTTTCACATTCCTAAATTTAATGAAATTCAATGAGAAATGCTGTGATATTCCCCTTTTCAATGTTTCCTAAGGAATCCCTAGTTCTCTAACTTTCCTTTTCCTCCATAGTTTAGTAATCATAGCTTATATGATGGTGGGGTAGGCAGATGCTTCTGTTCAATCACTTCTTTTCCTAATTTTTTCCAGTCTTACAGCTATTCAGTGAGAGGCTTCCTTTAAACAATGTCCAGATGATGAGAGAGGGGTTGGATTAGAGGTCTAAAGCATACAAATGCAGGTGGAGGTGGAATGGGAAATCAACTGCTTGCACATTATCCTATCATATTCATCTAATTGCAAATAAATTGCAAATATATGGTTGATAAATTAGCTTAAAATTCTCACATGCATTGTGAAACTTTGCAGAGGTGAATGCATGGTAAATACCAAATATGTAATTTTAATTTGTTAATTGAGCCAATAAAATTAATCCAGATAGAATTCATGCCCTTTACGTGTTCAGCATTCATCCCTTTAGAGGAAGACTCTACCTCAGATCCTTTTGAGGTCAGTGTGCATAAATCTTTCTGTAAACATCTACATAGACTACTAGTGTCTACTGGACAATTCTCTGCTCAGAGACAAATGGAAAAGAAGATATGGGAGAGGAGGAGAGTTCTTATGCACTTCACATCCATGAAGATATTCTTAGCTCCTTCCTGGCTGGAAATAGATAATCATTTCCAGCAGTTTTGTTTGAATAAGTAATTTTTTGATACTTTGATTAATTCAGTAGTAAAATAACTATAGTTTACAATCTACTTCAATCACATAGATTTTATAGCTGATTTTCTAAAATATCCTTATAAATAGATTCTTTTCTTATTATTGTAAGACTTTGATTATGCTGGACAATGCTATACTATATGTGGAAACTGGGGCAAGACCCTGGGATGTTAATCTAGCATGAAACATAAAGCAGATACCATTCATTATGTGAATGAATAAAAATATGAATTCTCTACTCATTTTTCAAGTTATTGATGTGGTTAAAAGATGGCAAGAGTTCAGATTTATCTAAAGAGCAGCATTTTTCAAAATCTAAATTATTAACTATTTATCTCTTTCAGACCTTTTATTGAAAATTTAAGACAAAATAATAAAATATTTTTTGCAATTATATAAAATAAATATATGTTTTCTATACACATGTATGTCAAAGTTTACAAAATAAAAAAAATCTGCTATTCAGTTCTAGAGACAAAAAAGTAGAATGACATTGGTAAATGTGGAAGACACTTAGAAGATTCCCATTAAAAATGTGAATAAAACTTTAAGTTTTAGAGACCTAATTTCAAAGTCCAATTTACTATTTTAGATCATTAATTTTACTCAGTAATTATTTGCAAAAAAGTAGTAATTCAGATCTATGAGCACCTATTGACTAAGTATCCATTTCAAATGACACTATTTCTAAGAAAAAATTCCTGCCTTTAACTAATACATTTTTCCAAAGAGAAGGAAATGAAAGGAAACAATCCTTAGTATGAATTTTGTTTGTTGCATTTGTCCTCCCCATTCAATTTATTTTCTTTCTGCATGCATATATTTAATTTCATCAACCAGATCAGTTTCATCATTATACTAGATTTTGGCTTCAAATAATACTAGATTTTGTGGAACCAGTGGCAATAAATGGGCACAATAAAGAAACAGGACTTCAGAAGAATACTAAAATAAAATGTGTCATAAATATAATTATTCTGCATGTGAAATCATTTACTAAATCCAGATTTTATTTCAAATATTCTGATTAAAATTTATTATATTAGTGATTTTGTTGAAAATACTTATTGAGCCAAGTTATCTTTGGGCCAAGTTCACTCCCTAATAGCAAACATAACAGTTCCAAAAAGTGGAGTTCCAGTAGCTTGAGAGAGTTAACGCTCTTCTTGAAGGATTAACTAAAGTCCAAAGAAAACACCAACCTATAAATGCAGAGATTTTCATTAAATGTAAATTGAGATGACTACTTTGGAGACTTGGTACAGGAAATAAAAAATGGGTTAAGAAATATCCTTTCAGTCGGAAAGAATAATAACCATGTAAAAACTACTAAAGGTCACTTAAACACAAGTGTTATATGAAGTCTATTTGACCATGGTTTTTTGGAATGTTTTAAAAATTGGGAATTTTTGTGATGAGAATTTTTAAGATCTATTCTCTTAGCCATCTCAATTTAAAAAACTTTAAAAAGTTAAAAACATTGGGAATTTTTAAAAACACAGTAGGTAAACATCTTAATGTATAGACAGGGACAGGCAAAAGTAGGTTTATAGTTATTCATATGTAAAAATACATAATAAAAGAACAAACTCTTTGTTTCATATACTCACAACTATAAACCTACTTTTGGTCACCCCATATGCATTTCCCCTCAGACTCAAAGCAAGTCGTATCCCCACCCCCAGACCTTGTGTATCTATGCATTTATGAAATGCCTTCAAACTGAAGGTCCTTCTTGGTTCAGAATCTCATGTATGACTTGTATGATGTTAACGAAGTAACTTATTTAACCTGGGGTCAGGATGCCAACCCACCTCATATCCTCAGGGTCTTATCTGTCTGTTACCAACTCTTTCTCCAGTATCTTTGACATCTTTATTCACCCAGCCAGGTCAGCACCCTTCAGGGTCCCTTCTGTTCTGGAAAGGAGCTCTACAGGAAGAGTAGTGATTATGTTCCCAGTGTATCAGCAGTCTCTTCAGGATCTACTTCTCACGGTCCACTTTAATGCCTTTCACAACAGCTTTATTTACTGTTTTTACCCTATTGCCTTGAGTCAGGAGTCTCCTTCTAGACTCATTAAATCAAAATCCTGCCCGTTTCTTATTTTTGTCTCCCCTCTCAGAGGACTCTTATCCTTGTCTGCAGCCCAGAGGCTAGCCCTGCCCACCCCTCATCCAGCTGGCTGCTGCTCGATTCTTGATGCCACCACATAGCCTGGTCCTATTGGCCCCTATCTACCCACATAATGGCATTAGCCAAAACTGAATTTGTTCTTAGTTTTCAAACACATTCAGGTCTGCCCTATCCAAACAAAAAAACAAAAAACAAAACAAAACCAAAAAGCTTCCATTACTTATCCCAAACCCTTTTATAGTCGCAATTCCTTTCTCTCCTTTCCCTTTTGGTTAGATTCCTTGAAAATGTAGCCTACCCTCAGTCTCCGCTTCTTACCTCATAGCTCCCGCTGTACTTACTGGTTTCCATTCCCAGTAGTACATGGTACTTGCTCCTGCTAAAATATGCTATTGGCCTTATCCCTAGCTTCAGCGGATGCTCTTCTGAATTTATTTTAGTTAATCTTCTTGTGGCCTGAGCATCTATAAATGTTCCTTCTTTCTTGGGTATCTCTTCTATAATATGTGTGATACTTCTTTCTTGTGACTTCCTGAAGAGGGGGATTGGATAAAATGGTCTCAAGCATGCAAAAAAGCATTAAAGATGAACCTTCACATGAATTATAACATCTAGCTTCTTAGTGGTACCAGGTATTAAGTATGAGGAGCACAAAACTGCATACACTGCATTTACTGCTCAGTATCTCCTTGCTCAGTTTAACTGGAGGGTGCTGGCTGAGGGGCCAGGAATTATCCCAATTGATTACAATTCTTGACAACAAAGAAGATGGCCTGGAGCCTAATCCAGATTTAAAGCTTTTACCAGACAAATTGCACCAAAGTTTCTCTACCTGGGAAGTCATCTATCCCAAGCTGGGATTCTCCTGCAACTAAGATATATCTGGTTCCCTAAGCTTTCCTAATAGAAAATTATGGGGGAATGAAGGAAGACATGAAAAGTGGGACAGATTCAATTTGTTGTTTTCAGTGGAGTTTTCAGAGCTGTTGCTGAAACCCAGGGGTAAAAGCTGGCTGGGTGAGGAGGTCATTATGATGCCCTGCCCTGGGGGCAATACAGTAAAAGGGTAAGAATGGGCCTGCTTTACCTTCCCATTGAAGCTTCATTCAGTTCAACACAAATATTCATGGCATATCCCCTACAGGCCAGGCATTCTGTTGAGTGATGAGGACACAAAGATAAGGAAGGCATCTATTCTATCCTCAAAAACCAGCAACCCAGTGCACAGCCAGTTTCACCAGGTGGGCATCAGAAAACCACAGTAAGACATCAGGAATCCTTATCAAGTGGGCTTCCCCCTCCTCCTCTGCTCTATTCACCAACCCATACAGGTGGAATCCCAAATTTCACTCTTCAGTCCCCTTTCCCTTTGAGTTACACCTGCCCTTCTGAGACCCCATAATGACAGTCTAGACCAAGATGTTACTATTTTCTTCATTTTGTCAAAGGAATTTCCAAGGAATTTACTGTAGGGATATCAATGCACCTCCTGCATTACTTTTTATGCTGCTTCTGTTGGATGAAAGAAACATTGGCAAGGTCTTCAGGCTCATCCTATGTTATCCACATCTCTGTTCCTTTGGTCAGTATTCCTACTGCACTGGGATTTTAGTTGTTGAGAGGACAACCAAACTGAATCAAAACAATTATGCAATAATGTGCATGCCAAGGTCTCCTGGCACCACTTACCAGAAATTCTACAGTGTTAAAGTGTATTGCCCAAATATTTATTTACATTCAATGTGTCCCAAGGTACTGCTAAGAATAGGAATAAATATATAGCCTGTTTGTTCAGAGTATTAAGCCACATAGCCAAATTTGGACTGGTTAATGTTGTATTTCCCTCATGAATAGAGAATATGGAATTGAAAAATGACTAACGTGGAGAACAGAATGACTCAGAAATCCAAGAATAGCCAAATCATGTGAAAAAACCAAAAGGCTGCTTCAGAATGAAATGCATCTGCCTGACTCACAAAACCGGCAAATTGTATTAGTTAGATATACACAAAACAGAATTTCACCAACATTTTATCTGTATATTTAATTTCACTTTGGGTTCATGTGGGTTTGCCTTCTTATGAGATAATTCATAGGTTCAAAGGTATACCTCTGGCTCAAAATAGTTAAACTTAATTTAGTTTGTTTTGTTTTATTTCTATCATATCACAAATTAATAAGTTGGGCTGTTTGAAATTACTTTAAGAATAGGTCAGGAAATACACTTTGGATGAACCACTCACTCTCCAAAGATCTAGGTGACACTAAACATCAAATTATTGAAAAAGGAAGATAATCTGAAAGTCTCACACACTATGAGAGGTCCAGTATTGTCCTAGGTAAGTTCTTCATTGAGGATCCTGGGAATAATCAGACCCCCTGAATAGAGTATTTCCTCTGCTTTGGTGCCATCAGCCACCTTGTTGGGATCTAATTGGGGACAGAACTGTGAATACTCTGAGAGGACACTCTCTACTACTCTCATCACCACATTCATCACTGACAAACTGTCAAGGAAAAACTTAAGACAAGAGCACTGGAACGGAATTGTCATCCTACATCAGCCCCCTTTGTCAGCCATCCTCATCCCCATTATTACACTGTGCCCTCTGGAATTCCCACACTTCCATCAGCCAACAAACCTATATCCTGAGTCTCTTCCATGAAAGTCTTGGCAACCCCTTGCCTTAATTAAAATCTGGATTTCATTATGGGCTCAGCCTTCCCTGCAGTCCTTTCAACTGGAGATTGCTTTCTTTTCTCACAAGTGGTGTAGGTAGCTTCACCGCCCACCATTGCTATTTCCACATCATTACTTTGTCTATACAAACCTTGCTTCTTTGGGTTTCTTGCCACTTGGAGAAAACACTTGATCCCCTTTATTCCTGCTATTATGACTTGGGAATCATCCCTGATTCTTCTTCCTTTTATAATATGCCATCATTTAATGCATTAAAATTTTTCTCCTCCCACCAAAATGTATTTTAATCCATGTGGTTTACGTTTTCATTGCTATCAGCCTAGTCTATGTCACCCTCCTCCCTTTTCTAGATTTTTCTATGAGTATTTTTCACCTGAGCTGCCTATTCAGAAAAGACATCATGATGATGAGACTGCTGCAGTTGCACAGGACCTCATGTTGAAAAGAGACCTCTGTTTTGTTTAAAAGCTCTACTGTTGCCATTTTGAAAAATTTAACTTATTTTTGACAAGGGGCCTTACATTTTCATTTTACACTGGGTCTCACAGACTATGCAGTGGCCTGTCCTGTTCCTATTTGTGGTCTTGCCTCTTCTAACTCACTCCACATGAAAAAAGTCAGGGTATTATTTTTAGCTATAAATCATGACACCCCCCCCTGTTTAAAATATACCAATGGCTTCCCACTGCATTAAAGTCCTCACTCAAATCATGGTCTGCAAAGACCTGCCTGTTGGGGTTGCAGATCCTCCTGACACACTTCATCACCCAACTCACTGAATATACATTCTCAGGATATGCATTTCCAGAGATCTACATTATAAGAAGTACTGAAGGACTTTCTTTAGCGTAAGGAAAATGACTCCAGAGGGAAACCAAGAGATTCAGTGAGAAATAAACCACAATGGAAATGATAAATACATAATAAATATAAATTAATATTGACTGAGCAGAATAATAATTACTTTTATGTGTGAACATATGCGTAGAATTGAAATTATGACAATGATAAACAAAAAGTAGAAAGGATATTTTAAAAAGTAGAAAGGATCTAAATTCCTTGCATTATTGGAGAATGGTATGTTATATTCTGTAACCGGACTATATTAAGTAGGGTATGCCCATTGTAATCTCAAATAAACAGTAAAAGGATAGTAAGACATTGTAGAACTAATAAATTAACAGATATAAAAAGGCATAATAAAAAATTCATTAAGTTAAAGAATAAAATAAAGGAGAAAAGAACTTAAACATTTAAACAGATGGTACTGATTTTAAAAACAAATAGAAAAAATGATAAATATAAATTCAAATATAATGAAATATTTCCAAAAATATGAAAAACAAAATAAAAGCAAAAGCAAACACAAGTGCATGTTCTTACAAAATATAGGACACTGAAAGTTTGAAAGCAAAAGGCCAGAAAATGATGTCATGCAAATAGCTTTAAAATGACAGTGTGGCTATGGTGATATAAAATTTAAGAATTTAAGTCAAAGTGTATGACAAGAAATCAAGAACTATTCTTAATGATAAAGACATTAATTCAGCAGCAAATATAAATGCTAAAAAATCTATATGTATCTAATAAAAAAGGGTGGAAATATATGGTCAAAAGGGACAGAATGAAAAGAAAAAGGAAAATCACAATCTATTTGATAAGCTCTCTTTATTATGCTGGAACAAGCAGAGAAAATCAGTAGTGATATAGACAATCTGAAGCTAATCTATAGTGACAGCCTCACTTTATGATTTACCATATGAGAAACTGTGCTAACTGTTCCACTGCATTTCAAAGGGAAATGGATATGGTAGTTTTTGAGAACAGTGTTCTCTATATATCAATTAGGTCATATATAGACCACTGGACTTGAAAATTACCAAATTTACCACACGGTGGACCATAAAGCAGGTCTTGATGATATTTTATAAATTTATGAATGTGTAATTTACATATAATAAAATGTATCCATTTCACATGTACAAGTGAATACATGCATGTTATTACCTCCACAATTATGGTACAGGGTATTTCCATTATACCAAACAACAAACTTCCTCGTGTCCCCAGAGAGGCAATCCTCCTCTTAATCCTCGGCAACCACTGACTTGATTTCTGTCTATTATGTAGTTAGTTTAGTGTCATGAACAGAAGTAAATCTATGGAGCCAGACTGCCTTGGTTCAAAATGGAGATCATAATAATATTTAGTAACTTCCTGTTAGAGTTGTTATGAGAATAAAATTAACACACATAAGGCACTTATAACTGTGCCCAGCACATACTACATGCCACATAATCATTAGCTGAGTTCCTAGGGTAAAGATCTACCACAGTCCACAGCAGCTTTGCTTAGAGAGCTATTTTTAGATGAAGAAGGCATAATGATGGGGTGGACCACTACGTTCCCTGGGTATTATTTGCCATTTACAAAGTTAACAGAAAATACATGTATATGAAAGCAACTTCAAATTGCCAAGCATATTAGAAAATTCAACTGAAAAATCTAACGATGCAATTCCATATCCTTTACAAAGTCAAAGGTGTGTATCTTTTGAAGAATTGGGATAATTAAGAGAACATGTATATTAAGAAAAAAGAAAAATAGTTTACATCATTAAACATATTTGGTAACAAACAAATAAAACCTCTATTGGTCTTAGTAAATTAGGTACCTGTTAAGCAACAGTAAGTCATATTATCAACTTCCAGTTCTTATGCTTCATGCTGATTAGCAAACAAGGAAGTATCATTAATAAAAGGTGCTCTTAAATTATATCTTTATATTTATACCCTGAATAAATGAATTGAATAATTCGAGAAGAAAAAGAAATCCAACTCATTTCTTCTGAGTAGAAACTTCTCATTGAAAAGTCCCTTTTAAATAAAATAAATATCTAGAATAAAATTAAGTATAAATGATGAGTTTTTAACAAAAGAAAATAAAATGTTTAGTGACTTATTTTGCTGTGAACTGATTTCTCTCTAACCATAGTCCCAGTTACAATTAATCCTATAAATTATATCTAAATGGTATACATAAATATCTTCTGAAAGTTTTATATTCAACTTCCATGGTTCAGAAAAATAATTTTAATTCCTAATCAAGATAAACTAAGAACGAAATTGAAGATCTTGATATAAGTAAGAGAAAATGTGTTATTATATTGGCATATAAATATCAACAGCAAAATATCACGGTTTTAATTATGTCAATCTGAAAGTTGTTTGTAAAAAGATATCTGTCAATGCCAAAACTTTAAAGATGTCAACATCTAAATTTATATTTACCATTTGTCCCTACATCTACAAAGTAAGAAAATACTTGAATAAAAATGGAAGGAAATAAATCAACCAGATTTTTAAAGTAACCAATGCTTAGATTAAGATATAATAAAACTGATTATTTTACTTACTTTTTTCCCATGGCACTAACAAAAATAAAATATCAATTAAAACCTTGTGTTTTATTTAACCACCTTAGAAGTAAGACAAAGGTCATTATATAGGAAAACATACCTATGGCCATCTTTATGCCAAATTCCTTAAATAAACTTATAAGACACACTAATATGCCACAAAGTATGGACTTTAATTGGTCCTATTTCAAATAAACAAACTAAAAAAAAAAACTGAGAAATGTGACCTAGATATTTTATAATCCTGGCAAATTAGTGTTATTTTTAGAATGTGATTTGGACTTGTGGTTTTAAAAAAATCTTTGTCTTTTAGTGGTACAGAATGAAACATTTACAGAAGAAATGATATAATGTCAAGAATTCGGTATAATGGGGTAGAGAAGAGGTATGTGGTTGACAGAACAGTTGAAACCATCAGACACACATTGAAAACTGGTGAAGCTGGATAAATAGTATGCCGTGTTCATTTTATAATTCTCCCCTTGTATATGTTTGAGACAATTTCCCACAATAAAAGTATTTTTAAAGATTTACTAATTGCTATTTTAGAGAAAATTCACTTTAACTGCATAAAAACAGAAATAATAAAGATGTTTGGGGTTAAAAGTGTAAATAGTTATTTCCTTCATCTGGGGTTCTTGAGTATTAATTCATTAAGTGTGAAACAAGACACGATTTGTGGGTGAGTGCTTCTTTACTAAAAAATATCCCATTAAAAATAAGATCATGAAAGAAGATTAGAATATTGTGTATGCTTTATTTTTCTTTTTGGCTTCTCCAATGATTGTAAGAAAATCTATGGCCCCTCAAAAAAACAGCAATTTTAAAATGCTATGCTTAAAATAGAAGGCAGAGAAGTTAGAAAAGGTGGCAAACTCTCAGAAAGCACTAATACTACTCTGACTTTATTAGAGACTTATGACTAGTGTTCCTTTTGTTATCCTGGATTTTCTGATATTGGCACCAGTTGGGCATTTTTTTTCTTTAAACTCTTTAAACACTATTTTAAAATGTGTTGCTTTGTAGTGGGTTGTGTGTTGGGTTAATCTGATAAAACTAAATGGCATGCGCTTTAGTGTGCAAACACCATTGTCTTCAGAAATTAAAAATATGTCTTTAAATCAATACATGTGGTGACCTCTGAGAAGCTTGTAGACTGTTTTATGATGTGTGAGGCAACCAAAATAAGACTCTATGTCATCCCAACCACCTGACAATCATGCCTGCAAGCTTCGACCCTTTTGCTTTCTTGGTAGCTAAAGAATTTGAAGAATTATTTCTTTTGTCATGAGCTCCCAAATTCTATAATTTGATGGTTCATTTTGAAGGTTTCACAATTACTGTCTCAGATTCAGTCAGATTTTTGCATGCAAAAACAGTACACTCATTTCCCTTTGAACACTGCGATGCCATAGGAAAGATCATTGCATTTTCCCAGTTTATTACAGAAGATTCAAGCTCTGACTGTACTGACATAGACATCCAGAGAAAATGTGAAACACCCAATGAATCATTTGATTGTTTCTATACAAGACTTAGTTAGTCGAAAAGATATTCCTGTTACATTTTTTTCAAATATGAAACCAGAACTCATTAACAGAATCCTGATTTTTTTGTGTGTGATCTAATTAAAAGTAGGCAAATAGGCATAAAATAATGAATCAAACATTGATTGACTTTTGTACAGAAGGACACGAATATGCATATATGATGCAGACAAAAAGCATAGGCTTTTTGAATGGATTAAGTTTTTCCAATGCTTTTGTTTTTAGAGGCATTGTCTACAACTTCTTTTTAAAAATAAAACTAATGTTCCTTTGTTTCTCCTGGAATAACGATTTCTTGTTTAACGATAATGAGCTCCTGAGTTGTCATAAATTCTTAATGTTAAATGCAATAAACAATACATTTCTGGACATTATTGGAAAACCTTTTATGTAATTGCTTTAGTCATGTTAACAGTAAATACCTGCAGAGTGTGTTTCCAATAGAAGTCAATAACAACAGAAGAGCTGACAGGAGATGTAAATTGTAGTATTCTGGTCTTTAATAATACATCCTTTAAAAGTCAATATAGTTTTCCAATTTAGATGGTGGCAGTTTGGTTTCCAGTGATAAAGTAACTACTTAAAAGAGATTAGTTGTGATAAACAGGCAGAAACCCCCAAATCCCCAAACACACGTAAGGCTGGCCCCAACATAGCTTTAGATGTCCATCTGTAGGTGTGATATTGACATCCATTTTCTTAAGTGGTTTTATTAGCTTCACCTATTTGTAATACTTAATATTTAATGGCAAGGGACAATTGCCAACAATTAGCTCCTGGAAAGTGGCCAATCTATCCATATTGAACTAATGTTTCCCCCAGCAGAGTTCCCAAGGCCAGATAAGTAACAAAAATAAATAAGAAACTGAACGGGTTGCTATGAGATATTTGCTAGACACAGTGAGCAGCAGAGTGGTCAGAGGATCTCTGTGAGTCACCAGAACACAGCCTCCAGCTGCACAGGAACACTAGCACCCGCTGAGAAAGCCCAGTAGCATGCCAGTCCAAACTGCAACAAGCAGGAATAGGTTTTCTCTTTTTGATCAAAGAAAACATGCAGAGAGAAAAAATGACTGCATTTAATACATCATCAGGTATAACAAATGATGTTGTAGTCAGAGTCCAAATATCACAGAAAGCCAGGACACGTGCATTTACCTTCTCAGCCACATACTCAGATTACATGTGTGGATTTAAACTCATTAAAACATATATGTGTTATTTAAGGCTCTGGAGTCAGACACATCTAAGTCTGAGCCCTACTTCTACCAATTTGCAAACTATTAGAAATGACTCTTTCAAGCCCCAGTTTTATGACTGGTAAAATGAACAGCATAGTTGTATCTAATTTATCAGTTTTTATAAGAAATAAAATAATATACATTAAATTATATTATTCTCCCTGGAAATGATCAATAATTATTAACTACTATTCATGTTTTTATAGTCAGTCATACATATGGTTTCCAGCTTGGGCAAAAGAAAACAAATGAGTTACCTGGTTAAATTTAATTTCACATAAATAGTGAATACTTGCTTAGTATATGTCCCATGCAATATTTGGAACATACTTGTTTTAAAAAATTATTCACTGTTTATCTGAAATTCAAATTTTTTGGATATCCTATGTTTTACCTGGCAACCCCATTCACACATAAATACAATCAAGAAAATTCATTTACCTATTACTTAGTCAAAAAGCCTATTGGTAAATAAGGGATCTAAGGCAAACTAAACCTCCCTGCTATTACCTCCCTGCTATTACTATTAACCTCCCTGCTAATCACTTAAAGAAATATTCCCTAAGTCTTTACTCAGTGTCTATAAACTTTAACTTTGGATTTTAAAGTTTATTTTCTGATTAACAGATGCTTGTCTTGGAAAGTTGCACATATTAAAAATTATCAAATTATTCTTGTTGTGGAAAAGCTGCAGGCCTTCAAAAGGAGCATTAGTGCAAACAACTGCTGGCTACAAGTTCTCACAGCCAGGCCTTCCCTGTGCCCCTGTGCTTTATCTTCTTCTTGGCTCTGTCAGCTTGTGACCCAGACTGAGCCATGGACTTTGGCTCTCCATTGGTATCTCTTGTGCTACCCCAATATCTGGCCCCAGGCACGTCCCTGATTCAGTTTCAAGTACACGAACTGTGTTTTGGAATGCTGTCCCTATTTTCTCAGCACTTCTACCCCTGCTTTGTTCCTGGCTTGACTTTGCACCCTCATCTCAGTGCCAATGTCTTGCACAAGTCTGGTTTGCTATGTTACCAATACAGGAACTGTTTTCTAACTCAAAGAGATTAGGCTCTACAAATTAGGGAAAGAGCCAGATATAATGGGAACACTGATAGCCCTGAGAAATCATGGTTAGCCACCTGACAGCAGTGATATGCTGCAACAACAGTGTGCCATGGGCTGAGAATTTACTGCTTGCCAGTCACTGTGTTAGACACTTAGCCACATTCTCTCTTTCAACCTCTACAAAGTATGCAGTACTATACCCATTTGACAGATGAAGAAGAAGATAAGATCACACCGCTAGTATGTTCAAAGCTGGAACTGAATACATCCACCTAACTCTGCAAACCACATGCTTTTGACCACAAAAGGCTACATGCTCAGCAAAAGAGAACGTAGGAAAAAAGAGCTAAGTGTCGCGAACTCAAAAAGCATTGAAGTATTAGGCCACTGATACAGGTGCAGAGGTGACCATTTGTATCTGACCCATATTTTAGATATGCATTATAGTATTGTAGTCTTGGGTCCAATGTAAGTCAATGCAATATTTAATTTTGTCATCATAAAGGTTTAATTTTTCAGACAGATAGTACAGTTAGGTGATTAAACAAGTTTTGGGGTGGAGTAGTCAGAGGATTTGTTTCAATCTTGGCTTCACTATATCCTACCAGTTTTGAGAACTTGACCAAGTCTCTTTTTTAATTATAATTTATTGGTTATGCTATTACAGTTGTCCCAATTTTTCCCCATTTACCTCCCTCCACGTAGCACCACCCACTCCCTCATGCAATCCCTACATTATTGTTCATGCCCATGGGTCATGCATATAAGTTCTTTGGTTACTCCATTTCCTATACTGTACTTTACATCACCATAACTATTCTGTAACTACCTATTTGTATTTCTTAATACACCCCTATACCATCAGGCAACCATCAGAATACTTTCTATATCTATGATTCTGTCTCTGTTCTTCTTGTTTGCTTAGTTTGTTTTTTAGTTCAGTTATTGATAGACATGTATTTATTGCCATTTTATTGTTCATAGTCTCGATCTTCTTAAATCAGTATTTTTAACATTTCATATAATAATGGTTTGGTGATGATGAACCCCTCTAGTATTTTATTCTCTGGGAGGCTCTTTGTCTTTCCTTTGATTCTAAATGATATCTTCGCTGGGGAGCAATCAAGGTTGTAGGTCCCTGTTTTTCATGACATTGAATATTTCTAGCCTGCAAAGTTTCTTTTGAGAAATCAGCTGACAGTCTCATGAGAACTCCCCTGTAGGTAACTAACTGATTTTTTTCCTGCTGCTTTATCTTCAACCTTTGGCATTTTAATTATGATGTGTCTTGGAATGGGACTTCTTTGCATCCATCTTGTTTGGGACTCTCTGTACTTCCTAGACTTGTATGTCTATTTCCTTTGACAAATCAGAGAAGTTTTCTTTCATTAGTTTTTAAAATACATTTCCAGTTTCTTGCTCTTTTTGTTCTCCTTCTGGGACCACTATGATGTGAATATTGGAACACTTGAAATTGTCCTAAAGGGTGCTTACACTATTGTCATTTTTTAATTCTTTTTTTCTTCTTGTTGCTCTGATTGGTTGTTTTTTGCTTCCTTATTTTCCAAATCATTGATTTGATTCTCAGCTTCATCCACTCCACTGTTGTTTTTCTGTAAATTGTTCTTTATTTCAATTAGTATATCCTTCATTTCTGACTGGATTTCTTTTATACTGTTGAGGTTCTCACTATTCCTTGAGTATCTTTATAACCAGTGTTTTCAACTCTGCCTCTAATAGATTGCTTATCTCCATTTTGTTTAGTTTTTTTTCTGGAGTTTTGTTCTGTTCTTTCAGTTAGGCCATGTTTCTTTGTCTCCTATACTGGCAGCCTTCCTGTGTTTGTTTCCATGTATTAGGTAGATCTACTATGACCCCCTGTCTTGGTAGCATGGTCTTAATGAAGTAGGTATGCTGTAGGGTACAGTAGCAAAGCCTCCCCTATCACCCAATATGAGCACTTGAATTGCACCCTTTGTGTAGGCTGAGTATACCCTCCCTTGTAGTTCAGTCTTGATTGCTGCTAGTAGGTCAATGGAAGGGATTTAGCCAGGCCAGTCACTGCAAGGACTGGCTGTGACCACTGATCACCACCCTCCACCCTCCATGGAGAATCAGCCATGCAGGGGCAGGGCAGTAGTACTTTCACATGTACTATAGTTGTTCACTGGGTGCAGAGGCTCTGGGTTTCACAAGTGGTACAGGCCAAGGTGAGCCCTAGGTTCTGCTTGGGCTGCACTGTATGAGCTATAAAGCAATCTGAGATGGCTGGTTTTTGTGCTGGGCTTGAAGATTCCCAGGCAAAGCTAAGCTGTGAATCTAGGCTGGCTACTCCTAGTGCTAGGCCTGGGGTCACTTGGCAAGAGGTATGGGGGCTGGGGTATTACTGAGGCCAGCTGCTGCTTGTTTGATAGGATTTAGGAAGTTGTTAAACCTGAACCAAGACCAGCCACTCATAAGGAAAAGTCACTATTAACATCTTGGGTGGGCCTATAATTTGGGCAGGGTAGAGTCCAATGGGATCTCCAGGGCCAGGAAAACAGTCCCCATAAGTCCCCATGGGGACACATGGATGAGGGGCCAGGCTGTTCCACATCTCCACCTCTTTAACAAGTCTAGATGGATGTGTTTTCTTTAATTCCACAGTTGTCAGACTGCCGTTCAGCTCAATTTCTGAAAGTTCTGAGTAATAATTGTTCTATATTTAATTGTAATTTTGTTGTGGTTGCATGAGGAAGAGAGCCATGTTTACCTATGCCACCATCTTGACTGGAAGTTGATCAAGTTTCTTGACGTTTTTAGGCCTCAGGTCTTTTGTAAAATAATGGTGACAGTGCCTATCTCATATATCGGGGGTGAGGATTAAATGAGAGTGTGGATAGTATGTTTCACACAGTGTCAGATATATCACAATTACTAACAAATATTAGTTTAAAAGAACACAAGGAAACATGCAGTATATTTTAGAATCTTCTCAAAAAAAAAAGAGGAAAAGCTCTTTTTAAAAAATAAGAGACAGTTATTTTGAATGATTCAATGATTTGTACCCTATGGTCCAATAGCAAAAACTGTGTGTATATATAGATACACATACACATACACACACACATAGAGAGAGAGCTATTTAAAATGTTAAGCTTTCTTTAACTAGTTTAAGATCCCGAAGTATCCTTATAGCCCTAACACTTTGTTCTCTTTAGAATCTGAGGAACTGCCATCTAAGTGTGGGATGTGAGTCAGTACCATACTTCTGTATTTTCTCCATACTTTCGCTCTATATATCTTTATCTATATTTGTACTTACAGATATACTGATATCAGTATAGATATAGAGATAGAGGTTGAGCTAGTGATAGATGTAGAGATGTCCAGGCTTTATACACAGGGTAGAGGAAAAGTAAATTTACAGTTGTTCATATGAAAAATAATAATTAATAAAGGGTAATACAAAAATAAACTCTGTGTTTCACTTAATCACAACTATAAACCTACCTTTGCTCTATCCTGTATTATACCTATACCTATTTACTGTAGACTTCTTCATCATTTACTAGTTTAAAAGAAACACAACCAAATAAGAAAAAAAATCTACTAGAGTCAAAAGTATGATGCAGAAAGTAATTATGTCTAGTATATAATAATTAAATTGCAACCCACCTTCACCCTCAGGAGTTGTCATTTTATAAGTGATGAATGCCAAAAAGTTAAAAGTCATGAAGAAAAGACAGAAAGTTGAATCTGGAATATTCTCCTTTGTGTGGTATTTAGGGAGTCAGCTTGTGTGGTCTTCACATCTGGATTTGAATGAGAGATACTGCAAGTATCTGAGAGGGCAGCTGTGGCAGGTGGAACCAGCAGCTGGCATGAAGATGGGAGATGTGGATTGTAACCTTATTTCCACCATTCACTGGCTAAGCCTCTTAAAACCACAGAGCTTCGGTTTACTCACTGTAATACACTGTTTAAATAGAATAAAAGAAAAAAAAACACATGACCATCTCAATAGACACAAAAAAAATTAGACAAAATCTCATTCCCCTTCATAGTGTAAGCACTCAAAAAACTAAGAAGAAAAGAACTTTTCTCAATCTGATAAAGGACATCAATGAAAAACTCACATCTAGCATTATACTTAATGATAAAAATTTAAAGCACCACCCCTCCAGATCAAGAACACGATGAGATGTCTACTTTCTACATTTCAATTTAACATTGTACTAGGGGTTATAACCAAAACAAATTAGGTGAGAAAATGAAATTGAAAGCATCCAGATTGGAAAGGAAGCAGTAAATGTATTTCTATCTGCAGATGACATTATTTTGCATATAAAAAATCCTAAGCAACACACACACACAAATGTTAGAGCTAATAAATAGGTTCACCAAATTTGCAGGTTAGAGGTCAACATAAAAAATTAGCTGTATCTCTACATACTGGTATAAGTTATCCAAAAATAAAATTAATAAAACAATTCCATTTCTAATAGCCTCAAAATAATACCTACAAATAAATTTAACCAATGGAGTGAAATATTTGTACATTATAACTATAAAACATTGTTGAAAAAATCATAGACCTGAACAAATAGAAAGACATTCCATGCATATGGAATGGAAAACGATATTATTAAAATGGCAATGCTTTCCAAAATCGATCTACATATTCAGTGCAATCCTTATGAAAATTCTTCCTTTTTTTACAGAAATTGTCAAGCTGATCCTAGTATTATTAGGCAATGTGGGAGGTCCTGAATAGCCAAAATAATCTTGAAAAAGACCAACAAAGTTGGAGAATTCTCACTTTACAATTTCAAAACTTAATGACAAAGCGACAGTAATCAAGACAGTGTGGTACTGGCATAAGAGTAAACATATAAATCAGTGGAATAGAATAGAGAGTCTGGATATAATCCTTTACATCTATGGTTAATAGATTTTAATAAGGGAGGCAAGGCAATTCAATAGGGAAAGTATAGTCTTTTCAGAAATAATGCCGACACAACTAGATTCCCACATGCAAAAGAATGAATTGGGACCTCCTATCTCACACTATATACAAAAATTAATTCAAAATGGATCAAAGACCTAAATACAAGAGATAAAACTTTTAGAAGAGAGCATAACAGAAAAGCTTTTGATATTGGATTGGGTGGTGGTTTCTTAAAGCACAAAGAAAAATAAATATATCAGATGTTACAAAAAATATATCAGACAGTTAAAAAACAGTGCAACAAAGGATACTACTGAAAAAGTGAAAAGTGGGAAAAATTATTATAAATCTGAATGAGTCTAACATACAGAATATATAACCTCTCATACAACTCAAAAATAAAAAGCCCAATTAAAAAATGGGTAAAGGATTTTTTTCACTTTTACGGTATTTTTTCCATTACCATTTATCCCCATACCCTCTTCCACCTCTACCCACTTCTCTGGCCCCCACAATTACCACACTGTTGTCTATGTCTGTGAGTTCCTTTTCTTTTTAACTTTTTTATATCCCAAACCTCCCTTAGAGCTGTCAGCCTGATCTCTATATTTGTGTCCGCCTCCGTTTTGCTCGTTAGTTGTTTGTGCACTAGATCAAAGGTTTTAAATAGAAATTTCTTCTAAGATGTAACAAACAGCTAATAAGCCTATGAAAAGACGCTAAAGAACATTAAGTGACAGAGATATGCAAACCAAGTCCACAGTCCAAGTGAGTGTGACATACCACTTCACACTCACTTGGATGGTAGTAGTAGTAGTAGTAACAATAATGGCAACAAAATAGAACATAACAAGTACTGTTGAAAAGAGGTAGAGAAACTCATATATCACTGATGAGAATATAAATTAGTATAGCTGTTTTGGACAAAAATTTAAATGTAAAGTTACCCAAGAGAATTGAAAACATATTTTCATACAAAAACTACTCACTCATGAATGTTCATAGCAGCATTATTCCCAATAGTCAAAAAGTGGAAATAACCCAAATGTCCATCAACTGTTGAATAGATAAACAAAATGTGTTATATTCAAACACCAGAATATATGCAAAAGAATGAAGCACTGATATATGCTACAATGTGAATAAACTTTGAGAACATTATGATAAGTAAAAGAAACCAGACAAAAAAAGGCCATAGTTTATGGTTCCATTGATATGAATGTCCAGAACAGATATTTAAGAGACAGAAAGTGGATTAATGGTTGCCACAGGCTAGGGGGAGATGGCTAACAGGTATGGGTTTCTTTTAGGGTTGATGAAAACATTGAGAAATTAGATATTAGTGAAGGTTGCACAACCTTGTGCATAATCTAAGACCACTGAAATGTAAATTTTGAGATGGTTAGTTTTATAATAAATGGATTCTATCTTAACAAATAATTTAAATAAACAAAATAAAAATAAAAGCTAAACTTGTCTTCCATTTACTATGGCTGCATAAAAAGAATTAACCCAAATGTGGTAACAGAAAATAAACATTTAATATGGCCATAGAATTCGAATAGGCTACACCAAGATGGCTTTTCTCTTCTCTGTGACATCTGGGACCTCAGCTGGACTGCTGCAAGGGGATAAAATCATTCGTAGACACCCTCACTCATCTGTCTGGTAGAGGATGTTTGGCTGTGGGCTGAGACCTTTGCTGGGAGTGTTAACTAGAACACTTTCTTACAGCCTGGGTTTTCTCACAAAATGATGGCTAGGCTCCAAGGACAAGTGTCTCAATAGAGACGGAAGAGAGAACCAGGTGGAAGCTGTTCACCTTTTATGACCTACACTCTCAGAAGTCACTCAGTCATGTTTAGCACTGCAATTTCTTAGGAGCGAGCCACCAAGGCTGGCCCATGATCAGTTCTGGGAATAAAGAACTCACCCCTCATTGGAAGGATGTCAGCATCATGTTTTAAGAAAAACATACAGATAGAATATATTGGGACATAAAATCTGCCATACTCTTTAATAAAAACACCCTTGTGGGAAAAAAGGATAATCTACCCAATGTTAACTTTGCAAAATACAAACCCAGAGACTTAAGTGAAGCAATATTAAACAATTTCCCCAACAACAGGACAATAAATGAACAGGCATTTAAAAGCTGTATTTATTCTGAGCACTTTGCTATGGTTTACATATTCACTCACTCACTCACTCATTCAGTTATTCATCCACTGGGAAGAAGTTTATCGTAGTCAAGTGTCCTTATAGGTTCTGGGGTGCATGGGTGAGCAAGAAAAGACACAGGGCACCCAGCCTTAACCAGAAAGAATAATTACAATTGAATCACATAAATGTGATAAAAGCAGAACTACAGTGTTGCAGGAGCACGGCTTAGTGTCTGCTCAGACTACTCAGATGTGTAAATAGCCACAGTGTGACTAGTGGTTTGGGGGCATTAAAGATAAACCACTTGGCCAGAAAGAACACATTAGTGACTGAAAAGAAACCCCTCCATAAATGAAAGAAGACAGATACCAGAGAAAGACTTAGGCATTTTAAATAATTAACTCAAGAGTAAAACAGTATAGCTCTGTGTCAGACTTTACATCCCCTTCTCTGCTCAGCCCACCTTCCCAGGCTCCAGTCCCCAGTGGAACCACCTGGTGGAGCAGAATGAAGAATTTCAGTAATTATGCAACAAGCTCCACCAACTTTTCAAATCCTGACTAAGGACATTAAACATACTGGTTTTTTTTTAATGACCCACACAGTCATTTAAAATTTTTCACATCACTGTGCCTGTGTACATAGAGTTAATATTTTTATTAAATTTGTCACCTCTCACTGTGCTTAATCAAAGCACAGAAAATACAATTTAACTTTAATTAATCATTTCCAGAAACTTCCATAGCCTACAGTCACACTGATGCTAGGTTGACATTTTCTATAGAGCATTTTGAATGCAACTGGGTTTTTTCTTTCAAGCCTTAATTATTAGAGAAAACAGAAACGGAAAGTAGTGACAGTGTAATTATAGCTTTATGTAGGTAAAAGTCAATCAATTTCTCATGTCACATAAAGGAGACAGGACGCTAATCAACCCACCCTGAGAACAGATCCAATAGCTCTAAGTTTCCCAGTCCAAGATCATTTGTACCAAGAAAAGGAGTTTGCAGGCTTGTGAAATGCCAGCTGGGAAGTAAAGAGTCCTGCCATGTTGAACACAAGGACATAAAACAACTGCACCAAGCTAGCAGTTTAGTCTGATTTTGAAGATACAGAATTATATGTAATTTTCAGTGTAGATAAAATTCTTTTGGGTAAACTAACATTTTCTTTACAAAGATGAGAAAAATCATTTAGGAAAGGTCTTTCTGAAAACTCATCTGCTTAAAAAATTAAGTGTAAATTTATTCCTACTGTCTAGAACACAGTCCCACCCAATCCTTCCTGCACCCTCCCTTGCACCCTCCCTCTCTCCAACCTCACATGAGCTCTCATCATTGGGTATTGTCATTTCTTCTTTCTAGTTCATTTCCAACATTAGACTGGAAGCTTCATGAGGGCAAGAACTGGGTCCTAATGTCCTTCTATACTGGTATCTGCCATTTAGTGGACACCTGAAGAATGTTTTGAAAGATGGAAGGGACTGATTTTGAAGATTGAAGCAAAATTGGCAAAGATGGAAAATAGACTCCAAACTACATTTTTAAATTTTCACTTTGATTTCTTTAGATTTTGTGCTCTGACTTTAATAGGGCCTAAAAAGAGTGTCTCATTTTCTCTCACATATTTTTTTCCTTGAACAACATCTGAAAGTAACATCTGATTTGTAAAGACTGTGTGACATATTTAGCTCTGCTGCTGTTTGTTGATGCTTCTGGAAGTAAGGGCAGGATAATATTTTGAGACTTTTCTTTCAGTCTTGTCTTTTCTGCCTTTCCTTGGGATTTGTCATACAGGGAGTTAAAGATAATTAAGAAGTGTGAGGCACAAAAATGCCCATACATTTTAATATAATATTTCTAAGAACTCTAGTTAACATGTTTAATTCTACCATCTCTGTTAGTAACCATAAAAAAAAGAGTTATCTTGAAAAAGAAATGGTTTCTTATGAGCTTATCATTGCTTTAGCACAAAGAACTCAATAGTGTTACTGTGAAAGCAAAGAGACATTACCATCTAGGGGATGTCCTTGCAATTGAACTCACAGTAGTTAAAAAAAAAGTACCCAGACCCAGACTTTGTTGCTAGAAACTGTATGATTTCTTTGATGCTCTCTACTTGTTACAAAAAAAAATTCTCAAAAATGGAGGTGCAGGTAAACATGGCTTGCCTTCTCACACAACCTTAGCAAAATTACAGCTAAACTACAGAACAACCATCACTCAGAACTGTCAGAAAATTGAGCTGCATGGAAGTCCAACAACTAAGGAATCAAAGAAATCACATTCACCCAAATGAATAGGAGGTGAGGAGGGGTCGTAATGTGGAGATGCAGAGCAGGCTGGTTGCAAACCATGTGTGGTAGAAATAAACAGAGGGATATCTTGTGAGTGAGGGATCCCAGCTCCACACCAAACCACCCAGCCCAGGGTTCCAACACCAGGAAGATGACCCATAGCTTCTGTCTATAAAACCAGTGGGGGTTGTGTCATCAGAAGAAACTGCTAAATGCTAAGGCATCTCCTCTTGAGGGCCCTGCACACAGTCTTAGGACTTACACAGATCCATTTCCCCTCAGTTCCAGCACCAGGGCAGCACCTTGAAAGGCACAAGTGGCATACGAGGAGGAACTGAAATGTCTGGCAGCAGAGAGATAGCTGGCAGACACACCATCCTGGACAGAACTGCAGAAACTGTCCATTGTTACTCTTCTGAGCCCTCCCCCACAAAGAGTCACTGTGCAGCAGCACCATATCTAAGTCTCCATCAACCTGGCTCACACAGTTAGCCCCATCCTGACCACTACCAAAGGCTCCACCTCATCCAACTTATGGATCCATCCAACTGTTAATAGAGGTTTTTCCATTTATGTGGCTGGGCTAGGTACAGGCTCAGACCATCCTAAATCTGCTTAAAGACGCAATGGCTGAGCCTAGCCCCCATAATTCTCCTGAATGGCCCCAGGCCCAGCACTAGCAGCAGCCCTCTACATTTTGCTTTATAGTTTATGCCAAGGGGCCACAGACCTGAACACAGGTGATGGCTGACCTTGGCCTGTACCCCCTGGGAAAACCCAGAGCCTGAGCATCTAGAAGATAGTTACAGACCACACCAGACCACCACAAGCCATGGAGGGAGGTGGTTGCTGGTCAGTGGTAACAACCAAGCCTACGAGCTGTCTGGCCTGGGTAAATCCCTCCCGTTAGCCAGCTGAGAGCAATTAAGTCTCAACTACAAGAGGAGGGAGCACTATGGGCACACAGAAGGTGTGCCTTGCATATTCAGTTTAGGGGATAGGGGAGGGTATGCCACTGGACCCTACAGGCCACCTTCTTCATTAGGCCATACTACCAAGACACAGAGCAATTCTACCTAATACATAGGAACAAACACAAGGAGGCTGCCAAAACGAGGAGACAAAGAAACATGGCCCAAATGAAAGAACAGAACAAAACTCCAGGAAAAGATCTAAACAAAATGGTGATAAGCAATCTATCAGATGCAGAATTCAAAATACTGGTTATAATGATGCTCAAGGAATTCAGTGGGTACTTCAACAGCATAAAAATGATCCAATCAAAAATGAAGGGGATACTAATTTAAAGAAAGAATAATTTACATGGAAACAACAGTAGAGTTGATAAAGCTAAGAATAAAATCAATGATTTGGAATGTAAGAAAGAAAAGATGTCCAATCGATACAATAAGAAAAAGAACTTTAAAAAAATGAAGATAGTGTAAGGAGCCTTCGGGACAACTTCAAGCATTCCAACATTTGCATCATAGAAATGGTAGAAGGAGAAGAGAAAGAACAAGGAATTGGAAAACTATTTGAAGAAACAATGAAAGAAAACTTTCCTAATTTAACAGAGAAAATTGACATAGAAGTCCAGGAAGCACAGAGTCCCAAACAGGAAGGATGCAAAGTGGACCACACCAAGACACATCATAATTAAAATGCAAAAGGCTGAAGACAAAGAGAGGATCTTAAAAGCAGCAAGAGTAAAGCAGTTAGTAACCTACAGGGGGTTCCCATAAGACTGTCAGCTGATTTCTCAAAAGAAACTTTGCAGGCTAGAAGGAATTAGCAGGAAATATTCAAAGTCACGAAAAGGAGGGATCTACAGCCCTGATGCTCTACCCAGCAAGGCTGTCATTTAGAATTGAAGGGCAGATAAACAGCTTCCCAGACAAGAAAAAACTAAAGGAGTTTATCATCACCAAACCATTATTATACGAAATGTTAAAGGTAGTTATTTAAGAAAAAGAAGATAAAAATATGAACATTAAAATGTCAATAAATACATAACTATTGACAATTGAATCTAAAAAACAAACTAAGGAAACAAGCAGAACAGAAACAGAATAGATATGGAGAACATTTGGATGGTGGCCAACGGAGAGGGGCTTTGGGGATTAAGGGAAAAGATGAAGGTTAAGAAAAGATTAAGAAGTACAAATTGGTAGTTACAGAATAGGCAGGGGGATGTTAAGAGCAAGTATAGGAAGTGCAGTTGCCAAAGAAATTATTTGTATGACCCATGGACATGAACAAAGGAGTGGGGATCACCGGAGGGAGGGAGTGTGCTGGGCAGAGGGAGCCAAGTGGGAAAATTGGGACAACTATAACAGCATAATCAATAAAATAAAATAAAATAAAATCTCTCATCACAAATGTTAAGGAATGACTTCCAAACAGAATTTATTCACACTGAAATAAAAGTTTACATAATTATATGTTTTCACTTGGTACCAACCTGCTAAGATATACCTTGACACAGAAATCTGGAAATAAGGCTGTTCTTTTTTTTTTTTTTTTAATTGGAAATATGGATAAATGACCTGAACTTGTATTTGTGGGTGAAGCCAAACTGGAACCTCCTGCATACTTTGGGGAGGAAAGATATCCTTAGATCAATTCATAAGGGTGAGTGAAACCTTTGATCCTGTTAAGGACTTGAAGCCAATAGGGATATTTGAGCTGACACCTGATGGTCAGCTCAAGCCTAGAAAAGAACATGCCAGTTCTAGTCTTGAGTTTGCTGGTTTCAAAGGAGCATTGAAAAACCTACCTACCTGCCTGACAGACCTCTGCCTCATGTAGAAAAGCCATTCTAATATGAAGAGATTTGTTAGAAGATGCTATTAATGATTTTATTGTATAGAGTACATCACATGTTATTTATAAAAGTTATTTTCCTTATCGTTAGTTCCTGAGGAAGCTTACACAAAAGGTGTACTTTAATTTTAGAAGCTATATAACTATGAAAAAATATATTAATATCTATAAACTATTTTTTCTAGAAGAATCTATGCTAGCCAGTAAAGAGGAAGTTACAGAAGTTTCAAATTTTTCATCCATAATTTGTTTATGAACAACACACAGAAAGACAGCATATTAAATTTCCCAAACATACTGTCATAACATAGGGCTTTTGAAAATAATAAGCCACTGCTAAGCAGAATGTGAATGCTGTTATTTGTCCTATTACACTGGCTCCTCTGCCTTTGACTGCAGATCTTCTGAGGGAGATCTGACATGTAATACTTTCTAAATCTTGTTATTCTTGAGTTGGGATGCAAGACAGAATTGAACTCAAATATTTGATATGACTTTTATGGGAATATATTTTATATTACAAAGAAAGGCAAAACATTTATCACTTACCACAAAACATAACAATCATCAAGACTCATACACTTAAAACACGTCCAGGGAAGCTCTGTTCTATTCTTAGGAATGAAGGTCTAAGATTTGAGCACGTTATTAATAATAGGGAAAGACAGAAGAAATCTAGTAAGCAAAATGGTTATTTTTTATTTTTTTAGTTTTATAATGTTACTTACTTTTTTGTCTCTCCAACAGTGCTCTAAACTTACTAAGGGAAAAGGTTATGTTTTATATAGCTCAAGGCCATATAATAAGAGCCATAGTAAGTGCGTAATAATTTGTGATTGATTATCATGTACGGCAGGTTGGAAGCATGGGATTCAAGTAACGGTGACATCCCATTTAGCAGGATCTTATAACGAAGACCAATGGGCACTAATCTTACAACCTATAGATTTGCAGAAAACTCTTTATAAGTTACATTAGGCAAATGTGATGGTCTAATTCACAATGGATAAGTAGCTAGGGTCTTATTAAGGACTCTTATTTTGTGTTGTCATAGAACTTTTAAATTTTGTTTCATTTATTTTTATGTATAAAAACGTAAGAACAGATTTGCAAAGCCAATGTGAAAGTGAACATTGAGTATTGCAGATTATGCTCTTTTGATGGCTAAGTTTCATTTTTCTGGATAGCTGGTTCTTAATGATCCATACTCTGCACACAGTAGCCATCACAGTCATGACCACTATCAGGACAACTATGACTAATTACAGTAGGTCCCCCTTATGCAAGGTTTCACTGCCTGTGGTTTCAGTTACCCACAGTCAACACTGGTCCTAAAATATTACACGGAAAATTGCAGAAATAAAACAATTCGTAGACTTTAAATTTCACACAGTTCTGAGTAGCATGATGAAATACTGTGCCGTCCCACTCTGTCTCCCCAGGGATGTGAATCGTCCCTTTGCCCAGCACGTCCACACTGTATTCACGACCTGTTGGTCAGCCACTCAGCAGCTGTCTCAGGCATCAGATCAACGGTCATGGTATTGCAGGGCTTGCATTCAAGTCACCCTTAGTTTACTTACTAAGGGCTCCAAAGCCATTCTTGTAACTTTTATTACACTATGCTGTTATAATTATTCTGTTTTCTTAGTTAGTATTTCTAATCTCCTACTGTGTTTAATTTATAAATTAAATGCTATCCTAGGTGTGTATATGTGTTTATACAGGGTTCAGCACTATCCGCAGTTTCAGGCATCCACTGGGAGGTCTTGAAACATATCCTCTGTGGATAACCGAGGATATCCAAATTTGTATGACTGAGCACATACAAATATCATATTTACTTACAAAATGGGTACAGGAAAAGAAACATTCTGGATGGAGAACTTATTCAATTACAAATTTAAATTTTAAGGACGTAAAAAAATCTCTCAGGGCATGACCATATGAAGGGGTTTTTATAAATATAAAAGTTGTATTTCTCCGACACCATCATACATAGTGTGTGATGTGACTGAAGTGTTTCCCAGCCTGATAAATAAGCATGACAAATGGAATCACTTGTCTCCATTAATATGATCACTTATTGATCAGCTTTGAGAGGACACTGGACCTCCACTAAGCTCAAAGAAAGTATTCTATACCGTTAACATTTTGTAGTAAGAAAACTAAAGTACAGATATTCCTAAATAAATGGTCTGAAATCACATACAGAGAAAGTCAGTCTTTCCAGAGCTGGGAACTTATGGGTCCTAAATCAAATTTTGAATTATTACTAATTTCTGTTCCAGCCAGCTTCCTGTTTTCTTGTTACCATTCTTTATTTTAGATTGGGTTGAAATACTTCTCACGTTGCTTTCAGTGATTTATTTTCTATTACAATTAGATATAGTGATTAAAATGTTACAAATTTGTATTTTCCGTGCACATGGATAACATCTAGACATTCCCCCTTCCCACACTCTATACTTTAAATAAATAGAACAGAATGGTCACAAAGAGTTATCTCTCCCCCCACCCCCACTAAAGCTGAGTTGACCAAAAATGACGATAATATCCAGGGAAGGAAAAAATACTGCAGGGTCAGTCTCACCCCCCACCTCCGCCTCTTTTCTCAATCAGTTAACAGGCATTTAGCAACATAACAAAAGTCTTATTGGAAAGCTGTAGTTTAGTGTTATCAGTGTTATCACGTATATTTCATGACAGAAAACAGAACAATAATGTCCTGCCAAGCAAAAGCCATAAATTGTAAATATACTTCCAATTCTTCCATTATTTTGAAAGGTCTGTAAATGTCATGTGTCGGGATGTCAAGGAACAGAAATCCAGGAAACATAAAAGTCGCCTGGCTCTTCTATTTTAGAAAGACTTTGTCCGGTATAATTAAAGACAACTATATCTTAAAAAAGTAAATATAACTTAAAGCTTTTAAAAATCTTAACACTTTTAGTTTTAAGTATATTTATTTATTTTTATTTTATATTAGTTTCAGGTGAAGAGCATCATGGTTAGACAATTACATAATTTACAAAATGATCCTCCTGATAAGTCTCGCACCCACCTGGCACCATACATAGTTATTACACTATTATTGACTGCATTCCCTATGCTGTACTTTACATCCCCAGGACTATTTTGTAACTTCCTGCTCCCTTCACCTTTTTACATTTGGAAACTATATCTTAAAACTATGGTATTAGGGCCCACAGACTTCCAGATAATGTAATTGCATAGAATAATGAGTGATGCAATTTAGAGCAAGTTGGGACACCACTTCATATGTGCATACATTCTTCTGTAACTGAGCAAATGAATTAGTGTGTGATGGTGATGAGTGAAGTAAAGCTGTCTGAAAATCACACAGTATAAATATTTATTTCATGTAAGAAAAACTGCTTTGCACTGCTTAGTTTTATTTACCATACATATGTGATGTAGTGACAGAGAACTGCTTGTTTGAAATCTTGAATTACATTCAGAGTTGGATTTTTTCAAGAATAGACGAAGAAAACTAAGACTTATTTTTGAACTTGATTTAATCTGTGACCATTTAAAAGTTTTTCCTAACTGCACAAGCACAACTGGAAAGCAACTTGTCATATATATAGAAAAATACCCTGCAAAACTTGCTATTATCTTTGCTAAGGGGAGGCAGAAATCAGAGAGATAAATGAATAGATACACAAGATACGGATGGTAGGAGAACAGTAATGAATATGTGTTTGTGGCAGTTCCCCTCTTGCTGTCCATTTCTCCAACGAATGTATTAATGATTCCCAAATGCCTTCCCCGCCCCTACTACCTCTCCAGTTTATGCCTGATTCCTTCATTAAGCTGTGAGGTCCAGGCACATGATCAGTGTTCAGGAAGTATTTATTGTGTGAATGAAAAATACTCAGTAGAAACAAGAAATACACAGATGTCTTTAAATAAATATCTGTTAAAATAAAGTAAATTTTTGAATCTAGAGAAACGATGATCCTGGATACTCCACAAAATAAACCCCACTTTTCAACGACCAAACTGCAGATCAAACATTTAATTATATGAAGAGTCACAGAAAGCAACTAAAGTAAAGTAGAAATTGATAGAAGAATTTGTTGAATTTAGTATGATTGACATAGACCCATAAAATAAATGTTACATTTTCCAATAGTTTTTTGGGTAAAGCATGATAGCAACCTTGAATTTTGCTTAGTGTAAGCATATACAAGTTATCCTTATTTTTTAAAAAAAGAATTGGACATAACAAACTTGAAAGTGAATATACTAGAAAATAATTTCTCTTTTTATAAAATAAACTTTATTAGATGAATCTTTAAGTTTTAGGAGTTCTGTGTTAATAAACAATGGGAAATACCACGTATTACCCCATTATTACTACTGGAACCTGGAGCTCTGGCAGATCATTAAGCACAACGGCTAAATATGGCTTAAGGATAAGCGACTTTCGATTCTCCAATATGATGGCATTACTCTGTTACTATCACTCACATTGCATCCCTAAAAGGTTCCTCACAATGAGACAATTTGGTTATGAAGGGAGAACCTCTGGATATCTCATATTCCCATGGGTCCCCTTTTATAGTGCGATGGAAATGTTCTTGCTAACATTCCTTTCAAAATTCCTGGTTGTCCTCGTGTAAAGTAGCAACTACTTTCCCCAAGTTTAAACAAGTGCCTCCCCAAGATTTTCTAAGATCTGGCTCCTACTTAACTATCCAGGTACATTTCAAGCATCTCCAACCCCATTCCCACCTCAGTTTTCCTTCCAGCCATAGTAATCCAGTTGCAATTGCACCAACATCCCCTACTGTCTTTCTCACCTCTAAGCATATGCACATGTTATTCGTCCTATTTAAAATTCCTTTTCCTTCACTCATTGACTCCTTCAATTCATTAAAACCACTTACTTTCCAGATATGAGATAGACACACCTTTCTGTCCCATCAAATATTCTACGTCCAGCAAGACTGGCTGTAGCACCTCTTAAGTCTTTCATGTGCTGTATGTATAACAATTGCCATCTTATCTGTCTGTATTTTCCCACTAGACTGGGAGTGTGGAATGTCTTACTTATTCTCAGCTATCCCCAATGCCTGGCATTTTGCCTCATACATATGGTAGACACTAAATAAATACAAGCTGATGAATGGAAAATGAATACAACAAAAAGATAAATAACATATTAGATCATATTTTAAAAATACATTTATGGACAGTTTTTTGGTAGTTAGAACATTTATTATCCATTCTATTGGCAACTCTTAAATATATAATGCAGTATTATAGTTATAGTCATTATATTCTACATTAGATCCCTAGAACTTCCCTATCTTATAACTGAAAATTTGCATCTTTCCACTAATATCTCCCCATTAATCAATTTAATAACTTTTTTAAAACTGCTGTTAATTAAAGGAGTCATAAAGATAATAAAAATATAAATTATAAAACTCTAGAAGATATATCCAAACACTTGAAATAACAACAAAGGACTAGATCTGGGATATATAAAGGCTCCTAAAACCAGTAAGAAAAGGTAACCCAACAGAAAAATAAGTAAAAAGTCTGCATTTGCATTTTGCATAATGGGAAATCCAAATGGCCAAAAATGGATACAAACATGTGCTAAACCTCAACAGTAACCAGGGGATGAGCATGAAAACCATAATAGAGTTTATTTAGCTATTGATTACTGTGCATTTTGTTAAATTTTCAAGATATATCAGTGCTCAGAGTGGTAGTGATTGCAAAGTGGTAAACAAAGGATGATCAACAACAAGAAGACGATTCATGGAAGAGTGAATGAAGTTATTTTCAATTTAAAAAAAAAGAAATTGACCCTGTTTGGGGGCACCTCTATGAATTCCAAATTTTCTCCTCAGCCACACAACTTCTAATGGACTTTGAGAACAAGAAAAGAAACTACAAGCTAGCAATTGTCTTTGCCGGAGTTATTTCTACTATGTATGATAACTTTCAACAAATCACTATGGAAAAGGGTTGAACTCTCAGTCTTTACCTTGAGTTCAAACACATGTCATTTAAAATGATAACACATGAGCTTTAGTAACAGTGATATGATTTCACTCATATGTGGAATCTAATGAACAAACTGAACTAACAAGGAAAACAGAGACAGACTCAAGCATGGATGGAGAGCAGATGACAGCTCTGGGGGATGGAGCAGCAATAAAGGGTAGAGGGATTGAGCAAACAGAAAACTCATGGACACAGACAATGGTGTGATGTTTGTGGGGGTGCAGGTAAAGAGATATAAGGGGGATAAATGGTAATGGAAAAATACAATAAAAAACTATTAAAAAGATATAAATTTATATATTTAAAAAGAATAGAGAAACAAAATAGAGGTACAGACAATTAAAATTACATATATGTGGAGCTAGGCCTCAAAGTCTTCTGACCCTGATCTACTGCCAATCATTTTGCATTTTATATATAATTATGGGAAGATAGATATTCATACATCTATGAATTAAGTTTTTTATTTCCTAAAATTAAGACTTCTCTGCTTTGCCATAAAATCCTCAAAAAATTTCAGTCTCTTATTCTACACACTGAATATTTGCAGTGAGGCTAGTAGAGATTTGTCAGAGTAATTTTTAAATTCACAAATAAAGAAAAGAAATTTGGAAAACTACGTCTGGGGCATTCATGCGGATAAGCCAAAAAGGACACAATCAAAGAAAAACTTTCTGTTTAATCTCATCAATCAAGTCACTCTGGATTATCAAACCATTTTTTTTTACAAACTTTCAATTCTAGAATAAGACAAAAAATCTAAAGTCCCAAATTCAAGAAAATGTTCTTAATCGTCAGGCACACATACTATGCGTAAATGACAGTCACAAAGTCTTTTAGAAAGAAACAGTTTAGGCCCTGGCTGTAGTAGCTCAGTGGATTGAGCTCGGGCTGTGAACCAAAGTGTCGCAGGTTTGATTCCCAGTCAGGGTACATGCCTGGGTTGCAGGCCATGACCTTCAGCAACCACACAATGATGTTTCTCCCTCTCTCTCTCTTTCTCCCTCCAGTCCCTCTCTAAAAGTAAATAAATAAAATCTTTAAAAAAAAAAAAAAGAAAGAAAGAAACAGCAGTTGAAGGAAAAGTAGTTACTATCATCCTTTAAAAAATGCTCCTGAGATGGAAAAGAATCACAGATGTCCAGAGAGCTGGTTGTCTCATTTACACTCGGTCCCTGCGCTAGTGGGCTGGCTGACTTCCGGTAGAGACGGATGGGTGGATGTGGTACACCAACCAGCAGAGCTCTTTGTGAAGGAAATTAATGGTATGAAAACACAGCAATTAACATCAAGTCTCAAGTAATTAACCATAAATAGACCAGACTGTTCAATTTGTTTAGATTTCAGGGAAGAACAACATTTCTGCTGTTGAAAAATAAAATATTTGGCTAGTACCTTGAAAAAAAAGTGCTTGACCGAAGTGTTTGAGTCAATGACATCCTGTAGACAGCCTCTCTATACAAGAGTGTGACACAGCAGCCAACTGTGGAGCGGTGTGCAAGAGACTGCAGCAGGCTGGACTCCACTGGCTAGTTGCAGTGCAATGTATGAAATGTGTTCATCTTGAAAATATTTACCTGTAAAGTAAAAATTCCCTTCCTGTTTTATTTTGAAATATGTTTTTCAGCTGTTGGAATACAATTACAGCCAATGTTTGCCTGCCCAACTGCTTTTATAAAGCAAGTATTATCCAGATGCTACTTTAATGTTCTAAGCACACCACAAAGTACTGGACATAAAAGACAAGCTTCTTTTGTACTAGAAATGTCATGTCTTTATTTCCCTGTGTAACACTGATGTTAAGTATTTTAACGTTCATATCCATTACCAAAGAGATTGCTGTTACAATACATTCTCAAGTTATCATATGCTCTCACAAACTTAAGTGCAAAGTTGAACAATTATCCCTATAATTTTCTTCAAATAATGTGCAAACCTAAAAATTGCATTACAACATGAGAGCCTCCCTGCTGGGATGATCACTTTGTGAGGTATATAAATAAATGTCTAATCTCTGTGTTGTACACCTGAAGTTAATATAGTATTGTATGTCAACTGTAACTGAAAAATAAATTTAAAAAAAGAAACTTCCACATTTCGATAGACACCTCCTTTGCCTGAAAAATTATCTGATTTCAGCCAATTGTGATCTTATATTTTTCTCAAGCTTCTAGTATTTCCACCTAAATATCATTTCATTTCCACTTGTCGAGTCCTGTGGCTATGTCCTTTGCAACGTTAACTATATCCCTATTTTTTTCCTCAGTCCTACCATTGCTCCTATTGGAAGCTCTATCATCTGCCAAAACATTTTTAAGTCATTTTAAAATTATTATCCAACCTATAGTCTCCCTCCATCCTACAAGTCTTCCTCTTAAAAACCTTCAACATCCCCCTGCCAAACGGATAGAATATACCTCCCTAAATTATTGCTAATTGAGATATACCTTATAAAGGATATATGCATATTCTATTCCTTACTTTTTTTTTTTGCTTCTCTTCTTCCTCCCCACATAGAACACTTTCCATTCTTCTGCTCATTTTCTGTTACCCAGTTTAGCCTTTGCAGGACCTCCTGTGATCTGTTATTTCTCTAATCTCAGAGTCTGAATGCTTTCCATATTCCTCTTCTCTTTAATAGAGAATTTATAAATTTTATGGGTACTTTATTTTTTTTTAAGATTTTATTTATTTATTTTTAGAGAGGGAAGGGAGGGAGGAAGGGAGGGAGAGGGAGAGGGGGAGAGAGAGAGAGAAAGAGAGAGAGAGGGAGAGAGGGAGAGAGAGAGAGAGAGAGAGAAACATCAATGTGCGGTTGCTGGGGGTTATGGCCTGCAACCCAGGAATGTACCCTGGCTGGGAATCGAACCTGGGACACTTTGGTTTCCAGCCTGCGCTCAATCCACTGAGCTATGCCAGCCAGGGTTAATTTTATGGGTACTTTAAATAAAACAATAAATAAATAAACATCAATAAATAAATCTAAGACCTGGGACTGATTCCAAGTTGTAAATGGCCAAATTGTTGTGGTTCTGGAATTCTCAAAGGAAATATATTGAGAACAGCAAGTATTGATTCAGAGAGTAAATTTCCCCGCTGAAAATATGCAGGAAGTGAAAGTGATGTGAATGTGTGTGAAGGGGCATTTGTACTGCACTTGATGAATGAATAAGTTTAGTTGGCCATTATCAAGCCATAATGGGAACTATAAAGTGTACCTTTTTCCTTTTGTACAATCTGCTAATTCTTAGAAAACATGAAATATTTTCCCATGCTCTATTTCAATGCCTTTAATATTTCCACTTTAGAAAAATTATTAAATTAAACAATTTCTGTTCCTAAAATGTTTTCTAAATCTTGGTTTTATGATCCCAGGTTTTCTCTTAGAAATCTCAAGAGGTCACCCCATCATATTTTCAGTAAATTCTTATAATAATATTAATTTGAATTCACTTTAGTTGTACAGCAAATATATGACATGTATTTCTCATGTAGGAAAGTAGGGAGAGAAAAATTCCATAGCCACAAAATCTAACACAAAATTCCTAAAGCATGCAGATAATTTGGTCATGAATATCTATAAATTAATAAAGCCATATTTGCCACAGATCAATATTTTAAAGTATGTATTGATTGATTTTATGTATCAACTTGGTTGGGCCACGGTGCCCAATTATTCAGTGAAACACTATTCTGGGTATTTTTGTCAGGCTGTTTTTGGAAGATATCAACATTTAAATTAGTGAAATTTGAGTAAAACAGATTGTTCTCCATAATATGGGTGGGCCTCATCCAATCATCTGGAGGCCTTAATAGAAAAAGACTGACCTGTCCAAGGAGGTCCCAAGGGACAATAATGAATTTTTCAACAGACAGATTTTCGACTTGAACTACAGCATCATCTCTGCCCTGGGTCTCCAGCCTTCTAGCCCATTCTAAAGATTTGGGGAATTGCCAGACTCCATGATTATATGAGCCAGTTCCCCAAAGCACATCACTGTGTATGTGTGTCTGTCCATCTGGGAAAAATCCAACCATTGTTAATATAACAAGAACAGTTTGCACAACATTGATGTAACCTGGCAGTCAAGGAGAGTGGACTGGAATGCAAATGTGTGAACAATGATGACTTCACTGTACTAGTCAGTGAGGGTGGTAGACACCCTTGATGAGCACATGTACTATGTGGCCATCGCATTCAAAATGACTGAATGAGTCAAGCCAGAATCTGCATCAAATTTTGTTTTAAGCTTCAACATTCCTCTGTGGAAACTATTCTCATGATTCAGAAGGCTGTAGCTATGGGTAAATGGTAATTGGTATAATTGGTAGCTTCATCACAACAATGCACCCACTCATGCATCACATCTCATGCAGAGTTTTTTTGTGAAACATCAAATCACCTAGGTGACAGCCCCACTACAGCCCAGATTTGGTGTCCTGTGACTTCTGGCTTTTCCCAAAACTATAATCACCTTTGAAAGGGATTCAGGAAATTCCCTTTCAAAGGGAATGAAATTCAGGAAAATACAATGGGGCAGCTGATGGTGATTAGAACTGTGTGAAGTCCCAAGGTGCCTACTTTGAAGGGGATTGAGGTATCATTGTCCTATATACAATGTTTCTTGTATCTTGATCTTCTCCAATAAATATCTCTATTTTTCATAGTACATGTCTGCATACCTTCTGGACAGACCTCATACACATATATATCATATCATATTAGTCATGTTTCTCTGGAAAACCCTACCTAATACACAATAGAAATGATAAACATAGGTCAAATGCACAAAAGTATTTTCAAACATAAACAGATTAACTTTCAACTAAATAAATATTTATTTCAATAATTACCATTGACCCTTGAAAAACATGCCAACTCCCACATAGTCAAAAACCTAAATATAACTTTTAATCCTTGCAAAACCTAAATTGTCCCATAGTGTTTGTGGGGGGATTAGTTCCAGAAACCCCCTGCAGATACCCAAATCCATGTATGCTGAAGCCCCTGAATGGCATAGAACAATGCATACAGTCAGTCCTCTGCATCTGTGGTTTCCCAACCAAAGCTCAAAAATACTGTTTTTGATCCGTGGTTGACTGAATTTTCAGATGTAAAACTTGAGGATATGGAGGACCAACTGTACGTTCATTGAAAAATAATCCAGGTATAAGTGGACCCATGTACTTCAAACTGTACTGTTCAAGGGTCAACTGCATACACATTATAATTTTAAAAATCCCAGTCATAAATATCTTTACACACAGAGAATTTCCACTTTTGCCATTCATCATAAAACAAAAAATTATCAGATTTACATTGGCTTTGATAATACCACATAGTATTTTTAAATATTTACTAATACAGATATCTTCCCTCATTTTCCCAATTTCCTTTCCTCTGGTAAAAGTAACTTAACTTTCTATGGACAGTTAGTCACCTGTTTGAGGTTGACTTCATATGGCAAGATGAGCTAGACCTTCCCACACATGAAAAGCCCCTACAGGTAAAAGGAAGCTCTATAACCTTGGCATAGGCAATGAAAAAGAGAGATGGTCTAAGGATAAAGCAAGAAAAATTTCAGGACCCAGAATCACATATAAGGCAACCACATTACTATACAAGGGTAATGATTTGCTGAGGAGGATTTTCTTGCCTTGTACTCTAGTAGAAATGGTTTCTGAGCTCCATGGTAACCCTTCTCACAGGTAGGATAAAAGTCTTGGAATTCTCTTAGTCCAGGGCTCTCTCATGTGACAGAATCTCATTCTACATGAGCTATCAACTATTATCGCCATTTTAAGCTGATCAGAACAAGAACAGCTAGACTCATTCAGATATATCCCATAATCATTGAAATACTTAGCAGTGGTTATGGCACTCAAGTCAGGTCAGTAAAGCCACAATCACAGGACTAGTTCTGGGAATTTCAGGGGGGAAAAAAACCTCTCTTCCCTTCAGTATTGTAACATTGCAATCATGTGTATAGGGTAGACAGTTATCCTCTGTAAGTTGTTGTAAATTTTTTTCTGTGAATACAGCTCACACAGAAGAAAGAAAAGCCAGGACAGAGAGAAAGAGAGATCCTGGAGGATGCTGTTGGAACATATAGGCCTGCATCAGCCATATCTATGTTCCTCTGTTTTCTCCTCCTCCTCCTCTCTTTCCTCCTTCTTCATTCTTCTTCTTCATTCTGCTTCCTAAAGCAGGTCCTTCAACATTTCTTGTAATACTGGGCAAAGTAGTTGTAGGATATATGTCCTTGATTTTCATCACTTTGAATATTTCATGCCAATCCTTTCTGGTCTGAAATGTTTCTGTTGAGCAATCAGATGACAGTCTTATAGAAGCTCCCTTGTAGATAACTAAGTGTCTTTCTCATGTGGTTTTTAAGATTCTCTCTTTGTCTTTAACCCTTGCCATTTTAATTGTGATGCCTCTTTGTGTGGGCCTCTTTAGGTCCATCTTGTTTGGGACTATCTGTGCTTTCTGAACTTGTGTGTCTTTTTCCTTCACCAGGTTAGGGAAGTTTTTGGTCATAATTTCTTCAAATATGTTCTTGATCCTTTGCTCTCTCCCTTCTCCTTCTTGTACCCCCATGATGAGGATGTCATTATGATTCATATTGTACCAAAGGTCCCATACACTATCCTCCTTGTTTTTTTTAATTCCTTTTTCTTTTTCATTCTCAGGTTGGATGTTTTTTTCCCTACCTTGTCTTCCAAATTGCTGATTAGATAGATCCTCTGCTTCATCCAACTTATTGTTTATTTCCTCCAGTATATTCTTCATTTCAGATATTGTATACTTTATTTCTGATTGGTCCTTTTTATGATTTCTATGTCCTTTTTCATGCTGTAAAGCATCCTTATAATCATTACTTTAAACACTATAGCTGATAAATTGCTTGCCTCTATTTCATTTGGCTCTTTTTCTGGAGATTTCTCAAGTTCTTTCATTTGGGGCCTGTTTCTTTGCCCACTTTGGCTACTTCGTGTTCGTTTCTATGTATTAGATCTTCTATGAATCCCAGTCTTTATGGGGTACCCTTATGTAGTAGGTGTCCTTTGAGGTTCAATGGTGCATTATCCTTGATCACCTGAGCTGGGTGCTCCAGGAATGTCCCTTGTGTTGTTTATGGGAGCCCTCCTGTTGTAATTGAGTCTTGATTGTTATTGGCTTGTTTGTGCATGGGATCAAGGTTCAGGCTGGCTGATTGTGAGGCTAAACCCTAACTACAGTGTCAGAGCTGCTATGCAGATGCTGATGATACAAAGTGGAATTTGCCCCAGCAGGGTCTGATGGCTGCCAAGATCTCCCTTTGGATATGCTGCTTGTAAAACTTACTGGATCCTACTCATGTGGTGTGAAGCTGGCCACTGGCTGTGTTAGTTCTGAGCATCTTGGGAGGGACACTGGTGCAAACCAATGTAAGACACTGTCTGTGACTGGCCTTCAGGCACCCTGTTTGTAGCTATAAATGATCCACAGTTTGTGATTGCTTCTGCTGGGCAGTATGCACAAGAAGAACAAAGCTGCATACCAACACATGCTTTTACCAGCATCAGGCCTGGGGACAGGTCGCTAAAGTTCAAGGCCCCCTGAAAAGATCTGCCTCCACCTTCCCTTGCCTGCTGGCTGCCTGTTAGGCTTAGTTTCCAGCTATACTCCTCAGTAGAGCATAATCTCCACAGTGTGAGGCAAGAGGGAATCCAGAGGGTGGGATTATAGCTTTTCCCCAGGCTGATGCTGCACTGAGAGAAGTGCTCCACCTAAGAAAGATGATACCTGTAGTTTGGGAAAATGCCTCAGCACAGGGATTCTGGTGACTCTCCTTTAAGCTCACTCCCCAGAGCCACAAACCCCAGACTCCCCTCATACAACTACAGCCCATACCACCTCCAGCAGAGCCCATGATAAGCGGCGGTGAAGAAAACTTTGTGAATGTCATACCAACTCTGCACTCCTGGAATATTTCTCACTGGGTTATGGTGTATGATTTTTTTGATGCATTGCTGTATCCAGTTTGCTAATATTTTGTTGAGGATTTTAGCGCCTATATTCATTAAGGATATTGGCCTTTAATTTTCTTTTTGTAGTGTCTTTTCCTGGTTTTAGGGTAATGTTCACCTCATAAAATGAATTTAGGACCCTTCCCTCTTCTTGAAATGTTTTAAATAGTTGGGAAGGATAGGAGTTAATTCTTCTCAGAATAATTAGTAAATTCACCTGTGAAGCCATCCAGTCCAAGGGCTTATTTCCTTAGGAGGTTTTTTTTTTTATTACTGCTTCAGTTTCATTAGGCCTAATCTGTCTATTCAGATTCTCTGATTCTTTCTGACTTAGTTTTGAAAGATTCTATGTTTCTAGGAATATATTTATTTCATTCAGGTTGTCTAATTTATTGGAATATAGTTAGTTGTTCATAATATTTTCTTACAATCCTTTGTATTGCTTTGGTGTCAGTTGTTATTTCTGCTCTTTATTTCTGATTTTATTTATTTGGGTCCTCCGTCTTTTCTTCTTGATGAGTCTGGTTAAAGGTTTGTCAATCTTGTTTAGCTTTTCAAACAACAAGCTCTTGAATTCATTGATCTTTTGCATCATTTTTTAATTCTATTTTGATTATTTCTTCTCTGATCTTTATTATTTCCTTCCTTCTTCCCACTTTGGACTTTGTTGTTCTTTTTCAAGTTCCTTTAAGTGTAAAGTTAGAGTATTTATTTGACTTTGTTTTTGTTTGTGTTTTAAAATAGGCCTGTAATGCCATGAATTTCCCTCTTAGGACTGCTTTCCCAGTGTCCCACAGATTTTTGGATTGCCGTGTTCTTATTTTCATTTTTGAAATCAAGGTATCTTCATTTCTTCCTTGATCTCATTGTTGACCCATTCATTGTTTAATAACATGCTACTCAGCTACCATGTCTTTGTGTGTTTTTCTGTGTTCTTATGATTGACTTCTAGTTTCATAATATTGTGATCAAAGATGATTGATATGATTTCAATCTTCTTAAATTTATTGAGACTTGTTCTGTGCCTTAACATATGGTCTATCCTAGAAAACATTCCATGTGCACTTGAAAAGTATGTATATTCTTGCTGCTTTAGGGTGAAGTGCTCTGAAGACATCAATTAATTCCATTTGATCTAGTGTCCCATTTAAGGCCGCTTTCTCATTGTGGATTTTCTGCCTGAAAGATCTATCCAGTGAAGTCAAAGGGGTGTTAAAATCCCTGACTACAACTGTATTTCTGTCAATTCCTCCTGTTATGACCATCAAAATTTGCTTAATATATTTAGGTGCTCCTGTTTTGGTATGTAAATGTTTACTAGGGTTATTGCCTCTTGTTGGTTGTACCCATTATCATTATGTAGTGCCCTTCTTTGTCTCTTACTTGTGTCTCTTACCTGTGTCTCTTGCCTTGGTTTTAAAATCTATTTTGTTATATATAAGTATTACTTTTTTTACATTTTACTTGCATGAAATATCTTTTTCTATCCTTTTACTTTAATCTGTGTGTATCTTTTGATCTGAGGTGGGTCTCTTGGAGCCAGAATATATATGGGTCATGTTTTCTTATCTATTCACCTACCCTATGTTCTTTTTTTTTTTTTTTAAAGATTTTATTCATCCATTTTTAGGGAGGGAAGGGGGGGGGGAGAGAGAGAGAGAGAGAGAGAGAGAGAGAGAAACATCAATGTGCGGTTGCTGGGGGTTATGGCCTGCAACCCAGGAATGTACCCGGGCTGGGAATCAAACCTGGGACACTTTAGTTCCCAGCCCGCGCTCAATCCACTGAGCTACGCCAGCCAGGGCCTATGTTCTTTTATTAGAGCATTAAAGCCATTTACATTTAAGGTGATTATTGATAGATATATATGTAGTACATTTTATTGTTAGATTATTTTCCTCTGTTTTCTTTTGAAAAAAGAATTTTTTTTGAAAAAGTCTATTTTTCTTCTCCTTATTAAAGCAAGCCTTTTAACATTTTACAGTACCAGCTTGGTGTTAACAAACTCTTCTAGATTTTTCTTGTCTGGGAAGCTACTTATTCCTCTTTTGAGTTTAAATTAAAGCCTTGCTGGGTAAAGTAGCCTTGATTACAGGTCCTTGCTCTTCATCACCTTGAATATTTTATACCATTCCCTTCTGGCCTGAAATGTTTCTGTTGATAAAACAGAGGACAGTCTTACTGACACCTCCTTGTATGTAACTACCTGCATTTCTCTTGTGGATTTTAGAATTTTCTCTTTGTATTTTAGCCTTGTCATTTTAATTATGATGTGTCTCAGTTAGTGTAGGCTGCTTTGGGTACAACTTGTTTGGAACTCTCTGAGATTCCTGGACTTGCGTGTCTTTTTCCTTCATCTGATTCGGTAAGTTTTTAGTCATTATTTCTTCAAATAAATTCTTGATACCTTGCTCATTTTTTTCTTCTTCTAGTGTTCTCATATTGTAGATGTTGCTATGCTTCATGTTATCCAAAATTGTTCTTAAGCCCTCCTCAATTCTTTTAATTTTTTCTTTTTTCTTTTTTTTTCTGGTTCAACATTTTACTTTGATTTTTTTCTTTTAATTGTTTTTCAAGTACAGTTTTCTGCCTTTCCCCCTGATTCTTTTTTCTTTTTGCTGCTCTGCTTGGGTTTTTTTTCTACCTTCTCTTCCAAAACAGTGATTCAGTCCTCTGCTTCATCTAACCTACTCTTTATTCCTTCCAGTGTATTATTTATTTCAGATACTGCATTCTTTATTTCTGACTGGTCCTTCTTTGTCATTTCTATGTCTTTTTTCATGCTGTTGAGTATCCTTATAATCATTACTCTAAACTATCTGATAAATTGTTTGCCTCCATTTCATCTATCTCCTTCTTCTGGAGAATTCTCTTGTTCTTTTATTTGAGATCTGTTTTTTGTCTTCCCATTTTGGCTGCTTCTTTGTATTTGTTTCCATGTATTAGGTAGATCTGCAAAGACTCTGGTGCAGACCTCTGTCAGATGATGTTAGTGACTGGTGCTGTGCAACCTGTTTGTGTACCTAATAACCAGGCTGCATACCAGTACCTGCTTATACCAGCATTGGGCCTGAGTGAGGGTAAGCTAAAGTCAGAGCTCCCAGAGATCCACCTTAGTTGTTAAATTTAATTAATGATATAACCTCAGTCTGTGCTCAATAGCCAGGCTTAAGCTCCACAGGGTAAGGCAGTGTAATTCCTGTGGGCAAAGCTATTGCTTTCTTTCAGACCACCGCCACTTGAAGGGGAGTGCTTGGACTGAGAAAGACGGCCTCTGCAATATTGGGGATGACTCAGCACAGAGCTCCTGGTGGCTGCTCCCTCAGTTCTCTTCCCAGAGACACTAGCCCCAGACTTTCCTCATGTGTCTCTAGTCCACTTTGCCTTTCCTCTGCCAAAGCCCATGATAAGAAATGCAAACAGACTTGTCTTTTGGCCCTTCAGCATGCTCCATGCATCTCTAGCCATCTCTCCCTGGCAGACAGGAACCCTGCTGCTTTTCACAGCTGGATGTTATCTGGGTTTCTTTCCCTCTGATGCTGTAGTCTGGGGAACCCAGCCTGGGGTTTAGACCCCACACTTTTCTGTGTGAATTCCCTGGCCACTGTAATATCCCTCTGAACTTCAGCTGCTGCCTGTGGTGAAGTGGTTTCTTCTGTCTGACCTTGGTTATGAGGCTTCTTTTCAGCTAGCATTCCACTGGATAGTCAGGATGGTTCTCTATAATTCAGTTTAATTCAAGCTTGGTCCTGACACAATGTTAGTGTAACGTCCACTTACTCTTCCTTTATTTTGTTTCCTCCAGGATGGTTTTCCTATCATTTATCTGTAATTCCAGGTTGGTCCTTGGAGGAATTGAGTGTAGCTTCCACCTGTTCCTCTGTCATCTTGGATCTCCTCCTGGATCAGCCATACCTAAAGTCATGTCTACCTCCTAGAATTTTTGATCACATGAGCCAATAAGTTCATGTTTAGCTCAAGTGAATTAAATTTCTGTCACTTGAAAACCATGAAAGCCCTATTTCATTTATATAACTTTACCAAGAATTAAATCTGGAAGTTACAACAAATAAAACACATGTTAAGTATCGTTATTTTAAATGTGTAAGAGTTATTTTATTTGGGGGACATACCTACATTAATAGCAAAGAAATAAATGCTTCAGTGTAATTTTGCCCATGAGAATAGATCTTGATCTGCACAAACACTTTTCTTGGTACAATGAATGGGCTCATTTCCAATCTATTCTTTACTTTCCATTAGTCCTTAGTCCATAGCTTACTCAAGGGGGCTGAAGGACATGCTAGACACAGGAAGAAGAGAGAAAAAAATAATTGAGACCATCCCTTCTCGCTGCCAAACAGGCACCATTATTTTCACACTTGCAATGTTTGTTGGGTATGTTTGTTAATGCAAGTTTATTATCGAAGTTATGTTTAAGAATGGAAAACTGTGATACCTCAGACAAGGGTTTAATCTCCAAAATATAAAAAGAACTTACGCGACTCCACTCTAAGACAAGTAACCCAATTAAAAAATGGGCAAAGGACTTGAACAGACAATTCTCCAAGGAGGACATACAGAAAATCCAAAGACACATGAAGCGATGTTCAATATCGCTAGCCATCAGAGAGATGCAGATTAAAACCACAATGAGATACCACTTCACACCAGTCAGAATGGCCATCATAAACAAAGCAACAAACAACAAGTGTTGGAGAGGATGTGGAGAAACAGGGTCCCTAGTGCACTGTTGGTGGGACTGCAGACTGGTACAACCATTATGGAAAGCAGTTTGGAACTTCCTCAGAAAACTAAAAATGGATCTGCCTTTTGACCCAGCAATTCCATTGCTGGGACTCTATCCTAAGAACACTAAAACACCAATTCAAAAGAACCTTTGCACCCCGATGTTCATAGCAGCACAATTTACAATAGCTAGGTGCTGGAAGCAACCTAGATGCCCATCAGTAAATGAATGGATCAAAAAACTATGGTACATTTACACAATGGAATTCTATGCAGCAGGAAGAAAGAAGGAGCTCATACCCTTTGCAACAGCATGGATGGAGCTGGAAAGCATTATGCTAAGTGAAACAAGCCAGGCAGTGAAAGACAAATACCACATGATATCACCTTTAACAGGAATCTAAACAACAAAACAAAACAAAACAAAAAACTAGCAAAATATAACCAAAGACACTGAAATAGGGGATAGTCTGACAGTGGCCAGAGGGGAGAGAAGAGGGAATTTCAGGGGGGAATGGGTAGGGATTACAGGAACAAATTTGGAGGACACATGGACAAAAACTAGGGGTGGGGGGTAATGGGGGAAAGGGGGGAGGGTTGGGTGGAGGGGCTGGAACGGGAGTAGGGGGGAGAAAACTGTACTTGAACAATGATTGAAATAAAAAAAAAGAGAGAAAAAAAAAAGAATGGAAAACTGACTTCTTCTCTCCATATACTCTATTATATCCACATTTGAGCATCTCTTTTTTTATTCTTTCACTAACCAAGAATTTTGAGCAGCAAAACAACCGAAAGACTTCAGGATTGTATTTCTGCCTTAGGAAAGGTGTTGGAGGCATCTCTTCCCCAGGCTACAAAGCTCATACACTGTGAGACTGTCACTTCAAAGAACACAAACTCTAGCGAAGTGTTCCATTAGTTCCAGGGAGAAGAAAAATGCAGAGTGAAATCTCTGTTATCCTCTACAGTACATTTCTTTTGTCCACACATGAATATAAAAGCTTCCAAATTCACATAAGGAGGGCACATAAGCAGACACTATATATTTTGTAAAGCAACGAGTAACTGACAATATGAGACATATCCCTTTCATCACAAATATACTGCCTTGGTTCTTAAAATGCCATGCTAGACTCCCTAGCCAGTGACAGTATTAAACTATGTGGAAGGGAGAATGACAGTCCTTTCAGCTGCGAACAGGGTGAAGTTAAATAAGTATCAGTTTCAGAAATAGGAATTTAGATAAAATAGCAAAAGAGAAAATAGGAAAATTCAATTTGTGGATTCTATACATGTCAGTGTGTTCAAGGAAGTTGTAAAATCTTTTCTCTAAAAGATGTTTCATGATGACAATACTGTCTACCATGTGCTTGCCATCATACAGAGAAAGGGCTAGGTACATATTTTAAAGCCGTTTCCAGCTCTATGTCCCAGTCATTACTAAAATGAAGAAAAAGAGCTGCTGTTGACTGAACAAGCATGTGTTTCTCTGACTCATTCACATTATGTGGAATTGGCTCACAGGAGAGAACAGACGTGGGTCATCAGGGTGCATTGCCAACTTTTTGGCTGAGCTAAGGAAGCAAACCTTCTATACTCTCTCTGCACTTGCAGATGTGGGGTGATGTCTAACATTTAACACTTCAAAATAACAGGAGGATAACCAGTGAAATGAAGAAGAAAAACATGTTTTTCACCTTTTTTCACCACTTTGAATGTAAAACATGTCTAGTATAAGTCTGTTTCAGACACAGCTTTATCAAGTGTCATTTTGCAATAAGTTAGAGCAAGCAGCAAACTGAATATCCTTTTCCTTCTCCCCAATAAGGCCGACTCTCCAGTGTTTGCGTTCCTTGACCATGAATTACAAACTCTTGTTACTTTTGTTTTCCAAGAGAGACTTAATCTGAAATTATAATTTTTTCCTGAAGATATTCTGCTCACTTTCTGGCTCTTTACAGATAAGCCGTGTATCTGTATTGATGAGAACCAGATTGTTCAACTACTGATGAAATGCTGATGTACCAAAAAGCTTTAAATATAAAACTGGATTAGAATTCCTAGCAAAGTGCAGGTCTTTGGCTATTTGCATTTGTTGCATGTTTCACATTGCCTTGAAAAGATGGGTCTAATGCAAAGCACAGACAATGTCACACTAAAACATGCTTAAAAAAGCACAGACCCTCAGATTTTTGTAATTTAAGACCAGATGCAGTCCTGCAAAATATTTGCATAGCTCTTATTAAAAATTAATAGAGGTTACAAAAACAAAGATTTAGGTTTAACCTTACCCAGTTCAGGTATTCAGAGATTGCTCTTTAATAGCTGATTATTTAGAAAACTTTCTCTGACACGGGGAAATATCTAGACTATTTCTCTGGTAGCAGTTTGAGAAGTTGAAGGGGGAAATCAGTTGATATTAGTCGAGCAAAATTGTGCTCGGCATTTCAGAAGAGGGTTTTGTTCTTGTGATGCTCTGTTTTGTTGTTGTTGCTACTATTATTATTAATCATAAACTAATTGTAGCAACCTTATAAAGTAGATACTTGTATTTTATTTTTTTACAAATAAAGGAAATGAATGTTTGAAAAGTTAAATAATTTTCCCGAAGTCACACAGAGAGTAATTGTCAGAATCAGGAATTAACTCAGGCAATATACCTTCCAGAATGCATGCTCTGTCAACTAAGATGTGCGAGTGACTCATCACACACACATAGGGACTGAACTCACGAGAGAAAGTAGTAAACACCCGAGGATTTGTCCAAAAGGTGGGCCTTCCAACCAGCTTAGGCCCCAACGCTACACTGCCCTGTAGATATGGGCCCAGAGGTAAATAGAAATTAAAACCTAAAGGGATAAAAAGTAAGAGAGTTTGAAAATATAGGTTCTTAGATTAATTCATTCTTATTAATTGCAGAGGTCCAAATAAATTTCTCCATTCCCAATCCTGTATGAAAGAAGCAGAAATAAACCTTATTAAGTTATCTATTAGAGACTATCTAGTCCATCTTAATCATTTAATAAATTACATAATTTTTATGCACATAGTTGAGGCTTTAAAAAAAAACCACTGTTCTTTCTCTCTCTTTTGTTCTCATACATTTTTTTTCCTGAAAAATGTAGGCCATGGCACGAGAAACCACCACACTGTTAATCATAAATTAGGAAATTGAAGTTTTATTCAAAAACACTAGTTTTATAAACCTGGGCCAAGAACTTATAAGGTGTAGACTTTTCTGACACCTAACAGCTTGGATTACTCTGACTTTTTTGACACATGAGTATCAAGAGATTAGTTTTCTGGCTCTTCTACATAAAAGTTTGCCAAACCCACAATATGTAGAAACCTATCAATATGATAAATAATGTGAAAAACAAATCCTGGGAAAGGGATTAAATTTGGTGGAGACTTCCTTCAAATAGCCAAATTCATCTTTCTCAAAAGAAGTAGAGGAAGCTGCTAATGTTGCCTTGGAAAATTTGAAAGTGAAATATGTTCACCTCTGTTTACTTGTCCAAACATCTCAACTTAGTTAAAGCAATGGATTCAAAACATCCTGTAATTGAAAGGGCAGGTTATTTTTCAGTTATTTTCCCCAACTAATTAAAATCAGAAAATTCACATTGCAAGTCATAAAGAGAAGTGATATAAGATGTTTTCCCTGAGAAACAACAAAAAGATTATAAACAAATGCAAAAAGAGACACTAGGGAAATGGAAATAAAAATTGAGGTCACAAAGAAAAAGTGCTTTTTGAGCAAAACAAAGTTTCAGGATGTTCAAGAACTAATCAGCAGATGTGATTTTTCCCCCTAAATAATGTAGAAATTAAGAGCACAGTTTCAGCCACTTTATAGCTGTGTCATCATAAGTAAATTACCTCACTTCTTTGTATCATATTTTCTTCCCCCATATTGTATCTGTACCTACCTCAAATGTTGCTGTAAATATTAAATAATTTGATACTGGTAAAGCTCTGAGAATCTTGCCTGGCACATAAAAATATCTCCCTATTTTACTACATAATTTCCAAGTAAATGTCACAATTTTATTAGATTCTAAAACTTGAATTAGAAAGAAATCCACTACATTTAGAAGGTTGCTTAGTGTATATAATTCCATATTTTCTCTTTTCATGTAATGTTCGGCAGAGAAAGAAGCGGCACCGTGAATCTGGGCTCACCTGCTATCTTTCAGCATTTTACTCACCTTTGGTTTTCTTACATTTATTTTAGAAGAACACTGGCCCCCAAGGTGCTATAGTAAGGAGCAGCAGGTTAACTGGACTCTACATCTCCCAGGGGTTTTCCATTCTTCCATCTCATTGTAATTTAGTAAATGTTCTTAATAGCAAATAAACCTTTATGTTAAAAATGATATTGGCTTCCTTGTGTGTGCAAAAAAATCAATAAACAATAAACAAAAAGAAAAAACAGAAAACCCACTAATGTGGAGAGAAAAGAAAACATAGCTGGTTGTTCAATCACTGGAAGAATATTATCTAACTGTTAATTGCTTTAACTTTGAAGTTCAGTCTAGAACAGTGGTTCTCAAATTTCACGAGTTTGAATCACCTGGAGATCTCCTTTTAAAGACAAGTTGCTGGTTCCCATCCCCACAATCCTTGACTCAGTAGGTTTGGGATAGATCCAAAAATGTGCCTTTCTAACATGTTCCCAGGTGACAGTAATCTGGGGACTACACTTCCAGACCCTCTACTCTAGACCTACATACTGTATTAAAGTCACTTGGGGGATTTTTACAGAATATCAATGCCTTATAAATCAGAACCTTTGGGGGAGGTAAGTGTGAGTATCTGCATTTTTAAAAATTTTTTATTGTATTTTTTCTTTCTTTTTGTTTTCTTTCCATTACCATTTAGTTTCCTTAAACCCCCATCTCCCACCCCCGCAATCAACACACTGTTGTCCATGTGGAAAAAGAAGTATCTGCATTCTTGAAAAATCCTCCCCAGCTGCAAACTGGTGGAACTACTCTGGAAAACAGTGTTACGGTTCCTCAAAAAATTAAAAATATAACTACCTTATGACCCGGCAATTCCACTTCCAGGAATTTATTGGAAGAAATCCGAAACAGTAATTCAGAAAGATATATGCATCCCTGTGTTCATTGTAGCACTATTTACAATAGTGAAGATATGAAAGCAACTTAAGTATCTATCAGTACTTAATGGGTACTGATAGATTGGGTCAAGAAGAGGTGAGATATATTGGCAATGGAATGTTACTCAGCCATAAAAAGAAATGAAATCTTAACATTTGTAAAAGCATGAATGGTGATAGAGAGTATTATGCTAAGAAAATAAGCCAGACAGATAAAGACAAATACTATATGAACTTACATATGGAATCTAAAAACCAAAATAAACTAACAAAATAGACACAGAGGGGGAAAAATATCAATTGCCAGGTGTGAGAAATGGGGGAACTAGGTAAAAAAAGTGAAGGAATTAAAAAACACAAATTGCAGTTACAAAATAGTCAGAGGGATGTAAGTACAGCTTAGGGAGTATAGTCAATAATATTGTGATAAGTATATGGGTGCCAGGTGGGTACTAAACTTATTGGGGGATCAATTTGTAAATTACATAATTGTCTGACTGCTCTGCTTTACCTAAAACTAATATAATATTGAAAGTTAACTGTAATTGAAAAAAAAACTAATTAATTAATTAAAAAAACGTGCAGAGGTGACTCCATGGTAGAGCTAGGACTGAGAACGCTGGGTCTAGAAAAATGGTTGTCAAGGAGGACAGGTGCTGACTGAGATTCACCTGAGAAGCTTTTCCAAATCCTCCTAATGCCACCCACAGCATTAGATGATGCACTGGGAAGCGAGTGAAAACAGAGGTTGTAAATGCTCCTCAAAATTAGTCTCGGAACCACATCAATCAAAATCACCTTATATGTATTAACAATGAAGATTCCTTGCTTCACCAGCACCTACAAAGCCTCAGATGATTCATACACCATACCAAAGGGTTGAAATTTTTGCTCTAGGGATAAGAAGGGGCAGGTTTTAATTCTTCCTAACAGGTTAGAAGTTTCACTGGAACCTCACAATAAATATAATAGGAATTAGTTAGTTCAAAATTCCACAGCCCCGTAATTTCAACTCCTTAACTGTTAAGGAGTAGTTACATTTATACAGTCCTAAAATTACATTCAGCCCTTTGAAGGCTACTGTGAGGTGGATGTGGCCCCCGGTGAAAATGAGTTCAATACCCCTGGCCTACGGTGCTGTCTGCCATCATCGTCCTCTATATGGCTAGCCAGAGGTTGCAGGTTTGCTGCTGGAACTGACAGCCTCTCGATGGCTTGCACCAAAGGGGAGCCACAGCTCTGTTAGCTGTAATCTAAGTGAATTTCTTGGCTGGTGATATTTTCCATCAGCCCACAGCCTGGTTGTGCATTGGCAGCTTTAGGCAATATGTAGCCTTTTGGCAACCTGCATATCGCTGGGGTCAACCAAGAAACAAGGGTTTCAGTTCTGCTGGGTGAAATCTGCCAAGAGTTTTATATCCCAGCATAGTTTCTAACAAGATTCTCAAATAACTAAGGCCTTTCTAAGATACAAATATTATATGAATTCCAAGCAACTTTTTCTCCATGTGTGCTGCATGTGCTCACTGTAACTCCTCAACAATGAGGAGTTTAAATTTAAAAATTTAGAATGAAAATTTTTAAAATCCATCCAAGCATATTATAAAGTTGTAAAGTCAAATGATTTCCCCTGTGACCTTTCCTTAAAATAAGAGGAAATTGAAAGACTTTGTTTTTCTTCCCCTTTATCTGAAGTAACCAGAGGGTTTTATTTTTGTTAACTTGTCAGAGTTACTAACACTGTTCTCTTCTAAAATCAAACAAACTGCATTCTCCTATGTGGTGTTTATTGCTCAGCATCACAGAAATCATAACTACTACACCCAGATTCCTCATCTTTTCAGCAGTCTAGTCCCTTGTTTGTCACCACTGCTCTGAAAAACGTGTAGAAACTTCTGGAGAGCATGAATGGTCTGGATTTATACATGTAGGAATGAAGATAAAGAAAGGAAGACAGTGAGCTGGCAAACTTTCCTTGAGGAGCGTAAGAGTTAAGACCACAGCAGTTCATATCTGTGTCAAGAAAGGGTAGTTGGCAAATTCCACATAGAAGTTCAGTATTCAGTACATTTTGCAATGAGAATTTCATTCTTTCTTTGAGAGAGACCATAGATTCTGCCTGCACTTGCACAGCAGGAACGTATTACTTGAGTCTCACATCTATCATATATATGATATTTTAAAGTAAAACTTATATAGTCTTGTTTTGACTCAAAAGCACTACATTTGCTTACATGTACTCATGATTTTAATGAGAGAAATCATTTATAACAACAACATATTACAAGTGGAGTAGCTAAATGGTAAGGAGGCAAACATGATAAGAATAAATGTATATAAGGGAAGGACTTTGTACTTTAGTGCAAAGTACATGTACATAATACATGATGTAAGAAAAGACATTCTCACCCTGGCTGGTATGGCTCAGTGGATTGAGCACTGGTCTGAGAACCAAGAGGTCACCAGTTCTATTCCCAGTCAGGGCAGGTACCTGGGTTGCAGTCCAGGTCTCCAGCTAGGGGCATATGAGAGGCAAATAATCGATGTTTCTCTAACACATTGAAGCTTTTTCCCTCTCTTTCTCCCTCCTTTCCCCTCTCTCTACAAATAAATAAAATCATTTTTAAAAAGACATTATTTCTACATTATTTTTTATGCTGAGACCACAATGAATACATATTGCATTTTCTTCTATATTATTTTATTTTTGGTTATTTACAGATATTTTGGCCATGAACTATAGTATTAAATGTTACTATTACTAAAAACAAATAATTTCAAATTGGTTAAACTAATTATTGGGAATAGAATAAAGTATGTGTGTGTGTTTAAGCCAATTATATGAATTAGTATTTTATCTTTAAAAGAGGATTTCTAAATAGAGGGTGGAAGCCACATATTTATTGCTCTAGAGAAACAATCCTTAAAGTGTGTTCTATGGACCTCTAGGGGTCCCTGACAGCTTTTCAGGGGTTTGGGAGATCAACACTATTTTTATCATTATATTAAGGTTTTACTGGCCTCTTTCACTGTGACATTGGCGCTAATGATGCAAAAGCAAAGGTAAGCAAAAGTGCTCTCGTCTCAGCCATAAATAGCTCCATGGCCCGGAACATCATGTCTTCACACTTTCAGTTTTTTACATTGTTTCAGTTAAGAATTGCCTTGATGAAATAGTAAAAGTTAGCAGTTTTTTAAAATCTTTCATCTATGAAAGATTTCGTCTATGTCTTTTTGATATGCTATGTGATATAGTAGGCAGAACACATAAATCCCTTCTGCCACATGATGAAGTTCAGTGGTTTTCTAAAGGAAGAGCACAGGGCAGTTTTTTGAATTGTAAACAGAGCTAGCTGCTTTTTCCATGGAACTCCACTTTTGCTTGAAAAAAATGATTGGCAGACAAGCTATCATTGCACAGATTTAGCCATTTAGCTGGAAATTTCTTCAAAATTAAAGAAGTGAGCCAATTATTTCAAGGAAAACAATTGACATGTTTCTTCCCAATAATAAAATGTAAGCTTTTGCATAAAAATTAGAATTTTAAAAACCTATATTTGCTACCAGGAGTTTGATAATGTCACAAGATTTGGGAATTTCCAAATGAGTACATATGTTATTTTAATGAAAATAATTTTTATATTGTGTAGTGAAACATGTCAACATGGAGGAGAACAGCATTAATTCAGTGACTCAGGAGTCTCCAAATGACTAATATGCCATTTTATAAAATCAAGTATGGGTAAAAGTACAAGACAGTCCAATAGATTTTAATGTATAAAGTACATAAGGTTCATTAATATGCTTTCAGACCCCACATTGCAACTCAACTATTACTTGTCAAGTTTTGGTGTAAAGTTAAAGAAGAATACCCACAATTATCTAAAAATGTTATTAAAATACTCATTTCTTTTCAAACTAGACACCTGTAAGAGGCTGGGTATCTTCACCCAAAACGAGATATTATGAAGGACTGAATGGAAAACAGATATGAGAGAATCAGCTGTCTTCTATGAGGCCAGACATTAAAGAGATTTGCAAAAAGCATAAATATGTATAGCTATTTTCTAAAAAGCGTTTTATTTGTCATTTTTATCTATTTTTAGTTAATTTATTTTTATAGAGGGGAAGGGAGGGAGTCAGAGGAGAGAAACATCAATGTGAGGTTGCCTCTCGAACATCCCCCACTGGTGGACCTGGCCCCCAACCCAAGCATGTGCCCTAGACTGGGAATCAAACCAGTGACCCTATAATTTTTAAGTAAACTAAAATACTTTTAATTCTCAACTATAGCTTCTAACTCAGTAAATATTAATAGATATAATCCTGGATTGGTTTATATCCTGGTCACAGCAGTGTCCAACCTTTTGGCACATCTGGCCCACCCTGCAAGAAGAAGAGCTGCCTTGGGCCTCACGTTAAACACACAAACACTAATAAAAACTGATAAGCAACAAAAAGGTTTTAAACATATTTACGATTTTGTGGTGGGCCACATTCATAGCCAACCTGGGCCACCTGCAGCCACGGGCTGCAGGTTGAACACCCCTGATCCACATAAACAAAAATGTTTGAGGTCCTCAACGCTTTTCTACTACTATAAAGAGCTTCTGAAACAAACATATTTGAGAACCCTAACTCAGTTTATCATTTTCCCTAGCCTCAGGTTAATATAACAGAATGTCATTTTTTTACCCTAGCCTCAGGTTATCATTTTCACTGTCACCCTGTGAACATATATGATGATGATGCAATTAGAAGCAGTTTTGTTAGGTGAGTAGTCAGAGAAACATTATGGAGTTTAGATCATTCGGAGATTCAGAAGATATGCGAACCTTGTGAATAGTCCCAATATACTTCAGATTATAGCACACTGGGCCACCCCCTGAGCTGGCGTCCAATCATATTAAGTAAAAGTGCATACCGCTCTCCCTCCTTGACAACATGGTGTAAAATTCATGACATACACCTTTTTCTTGCAGTGTCTTAATCAATACTCAAGTTTTCTTTGGATTCTCCATGAACTCACCCTGCTGACCATCCCTGTTCCAAGGATAATATATCTATTCCATTTAATGGGAAACCTCCTGATTGGGGGGCCAAGTTGGGGCAGAAAGGAGACCGCCAATAAACCAAGTCAGAAATAATGTGATGCTGTCTATATGATCCATTAACTGCCCCCTTGGTGGTACTGGCTCAGTGTTCAGGTTGTTTTTCCTGTAACCACTTTATATTCTGCTTTCTACTCACTAAACAAGCATGAAAATAGAAGCTATAAATACAAACTTTGTGATAATAACTTCATTTTATTCATACTGTTTTCTAGGTAACATGATTCTACACATCCAGTGTATTATATCAATTGGCTAGTATGCATTCTGGCAAGGAAATCTCACTTCATCAAAGTTTGACAGTTGCCTTGGCCTGGAAATCATTTTTCCTTAAAAACCACCAAATTTTCACTTGGCCATGATGAAGGAAATCTGATCATGCGATCTTCTGTCACTTCCCTATTATCACTGAGCCTCAGGTCAGTTCCCCTGAAGAATCTGGTGAGAGGGGTACAGAAAGAGTGGTCCCATTTCTTCTGCCAGGTTGCTCAGAGAGCAGATGTAATCCTTAGGCCTCTGTCCTTTGTGACCCAGAATCTGTTTTTGCATAGAGTAAGTGTTGTGAATTTACCATACTCAAGCACTATGCAGCTCTAATCTGAGTTCAGTAGGGTTTGTTCAGGAGGCTGTCATGACAACCAAAGTCTCATTCATCATGTTCTTTCTATGAGGAAATACACCCTTTGTTTGAAATAATTGCTTTACAAGTAATCTGTTAATATACAATCATTCATGAACTGATGAGTATATTTGTACACATATTTTTCAAACCTATACATGCACTACATATAGTCTACGATATGTATTTTATTTTACTACTGGATGGAACTTGATAAATCTTTTCTACCTACATGTAACTAACATCAAAATATTTTGAATAAAACTAATGTAGGTCTATATGTTTTATGGCTAAAAACAATAGGATGCTGAGTATTGCGTATATGCTCATTTGTTTTCCTCAACTTGTCTTGATGCATGAAAACTATTTTCATTCTGTACTGATAGTGTTGGGCACCAGAAAAGCAAACTGCAACTGGATGTGATTCATGACTGTTTGCGCTCTGGGAACAGAGACCTTCTGGCACTGGTCCACACCCGGGGCAGGTGATCCATGGCTTCTCTGCAACAGCCAACCTGACCCAGACAATATCTGATTGTTGAAAAGGTGGCCACTTACCCACTTTGAATGGGAAACCAGCAGACATAGATTCAGGTCACAAAAGTCATTTGGGATTCTACTTTTTCTGAGATTTACAGAGAGCTGCTAGAGAGTATGACTTTGCACAAAGTGTCTTTGTCTTAAGATTTCATAGATTTGGTGTATCCAATATCAAAATATGCTTTATAGGTAGCCAGGAATATTGCAAATTATGTCTATGTTTTGGTTGTGTCTAATTTTTTTAAACAACATGGCCTAAACATACCCAGTAGGTATAATGAACGTTAAGAGAGGAGAATCTTAGGAATGTAGTTTTCCTCAAAACTAACTGAGCAGTGAAGTCAAAGTACACGGTGTTGAAAACTCTTCTGTAAACTAATAACAACAGCTGCCTAATAAATGGCTTTTGTTGGGCTGGAGGAGGGAGAGCCTGCCTGCACAGCCTCACCACATTGGCAACTCAAGCTCATGTGAAGTCAAAGGAAGCCCAACAATGTTATCTCAAGCATACAAAGGGCATAAACTGATATAAGTTAAATTGACTGTGTAAATATTACAAAGATATTATTAAAAAAACAAATGTTTTCTTTTGTCTAAACTGTGAAATATGGAATTGTGTAGCTTTGCCATTTCCTTTCAGACCATTTAGGACTCAGACTACTTTTATTTCCTGTTTTTTTTTTTCCTTCTAATATGAACTGTAGAAATATAAGCATAAATGTAAAGAAAAAATAGGCTCTGATCTCACTCAGCGTGTATTATGTTTTAGCTGAAATCAGGTATATGTGTTGAAACTAGCAGGCGGTTTCCATCGCAGGAGGAACATAGTGTTTCTTTTGACTTTGAATTACATAACATGATAAAGGACTTCTTTTTCCTAGTAATTTCCTAACCACATTCACTAGCAAATGCCAGCTACTATTTCCTTCAATTTTTTTCTTATGTGTGAAATTATGAAAGATACCAAAAATGTAATAAACTTAGATAATCAAATATCCATTGTCAGAACAGAATTTTGTAAACAACTTGTTATAAATTGCAGTCCTATACAGTGCTGAGCAAAAGAAGGTTTACAGTTATGAGTACACAAAACACATAGTTTATTCTTGTATCATTATTTATTAATTATTGTATTATTATTGATACAAACAACAGTAAACCCACTTTTGCCCCACCCTGCATATTATTAAAATTTAATGGGAATTCAAACAGAAAATATATAAGCTATAAAATCTATACCGGTAATGATTATAACTATGGCATTAGACAGAAATTCACTAGGGAATAAGAGCTTTCAGTTTTAAAAACCAACAGCTTATGGGAGGTGGGTATTGTCTCTCACAGCAAATACACATAATTAAACTGTGTCTGCAGGCCCATGGCCAGTTCTATGACATTACTTCTATTACTTCCATCTCCACATCACTACAAGAGTTTACATGTGTGTTAAGCAACACAAACCTAGAAACACCGGTCTTACCAACCATGGATGCTAATGTGGCACCAAATCAAGCTGGCATAGATCCAAGTTTGACTGCCTTGCATATACAATACAGCTCTTCATGAGTCTTAACATTTTAAATACCAACACCTATTGTAAAATAACTTTTGGAGCAGCATGGAGTAATACAAAGGATATGGCTAAAATTAGAAATCTGGACACCAATTCTAGCCTCACTTCTATATAAATCAAGGCAAAATAGTTAGCCTACCTTCCATTGTTTGTCTGATAAAAGACAGAATTAGATCAAATCATTTTAAAGTCCTCTTTGATTTAAACAGTCTACAAACTTCACAACAGGGCAGTGCTTCCAAACTTTTTGTCAATCAAGGCCGCCCCCCACATACACACACTTTTTGTTTTAAACTACAGACAGAGTAGACACTTTGGGTAACCATTTCCATAACTTAAAGTTTGTTAACTCTACACCCTGAGTACTTTTGTTTTCATCTGAGGAGCATAAATTAGTGGATAACACAATGATCAACGAGCAATCTGAAAACCAGCCCCAGTGGGCTGAGGAGGGTGGGCAGTTGGGGTGCCACAGTCACATGATCCATTCAATGCACAAACATTTTGAGACTTTCAAAGTAACACACACTTTTCATCAGTATTTGTCTTGAAACTTTTATTTAACTGATCAACCAGTCAGAAAATACTGGTGCTTATACTATATGCCTGAAATAGGCATTTTGTGAATTGGGCAAGATGTATAAGAAACCATGGAAGTCATCAAGGAATATATTAAATCAGGAAAACCAGGCTTAAGCCCAAAGCACTAAGAAGCAGTGAGGCATAGAACAAACAGAGTCAAGTCAACTGAAGACCTTAAGCAAATAAATCACTTAGCCAATGTGACTTTTAATTTCTTCGACTGATGAATGAAAGACAAGCATTCTGAATATCTTTAATCCACAGGACCAGTAAAGTTATCAAACACTGGGAGGGTTCAGGGGCAGATGCTGAGTTCAATGGTGGATTTACCCATGAAGTTAAGTTGAGCTGATCCTAAAGGCATGTTTATGGTTTGGCAAGTTAGTGGGTGGAAACTAAACAGGCAAAGACAGAGAGATATCAAACACCAAGGCATTTTCAGATTAAAAATAACTCAAGTACACAGAGTGGAATAAGATTATACCTGAAAAGGTCGTTTGCAACAGTATTATTAGTGGCATTGAAAGGCAATCTCAGGATGCTGTGGAGGCTTTCTGAGCTAAGGGAATCGCAGTCATTTATTAATCCATTCAGCATATAATTATGCAACATACACTATAAACAAAGCAGTTTTAGGAGCTGTGGGATGAAACAAAGGTGGGCAATATGTGTTTCTTATGCTCAGGGAGATTTATAGTCCAGTAGAAAAGGCTAAAAATATGTGCAAATAAGCATGTAACTCATATTTGAGCTAAGACACTTTGCCTTCTGAGAATCAAATGAAATTGAATCAAATCCCCATCCAGGCTGAGAAGAATTAGGAGTTTCCCTGGAGAGAGGATTTCCATTGTGCCTAGTTACTTCTAATTCCAGCTTTGGCCAAGTTCTTGACATCTTGTCTTGCCTCTTGATGCAGATCCTTTCTGTCTACTGTGTATTGACCCAAATATGGAGCATGATATTTTTTCTTTGATCTCACACAATTTGTATGCACTGGATATTTTCTGTTTGTAACTCCAAACCATTCTACCTTATCCACTTTGCCCTGATACTACCTAGGAAGCTAAATTTATGTTCTGGTCCATGATGTCCACTGACTCCTAGCTAGGTTTAGCCAATAGGAGATATTGGCAAGATCAGACCATGGGGGTAAAGAGATAAAGTAGATTATTTTTCACTTTCCTTTCTGATGGGTCGCTGCATGTTGACTAGATTTCTCTATCCACAGCTCCTATCAAGTGACTAGCCTTCCCATCCAACTAGAACGACTTTCTTTGTTTTGTTTTGTTTTTCCTGACAAATGTTCCCTCTATATACCGCTTTAGGCCTAGGCTACTGCACTCTCACTTGTTCATTTTCCTAAACACTGTCCACATCTCTTAGTATAAACTCTTTTTGAAATCCTGCCATTTTACCAAGTTGAATGGCATCTCTTTCCTGCCAGGATCTTAATTATTCCAATCTGTAACAGATGTTTCCTTACTATTTAAGGTGTAACAGTGAGGATTACACTGTAGCACATAATATAACTTAATCACATAGCCCTATTCTTAAGAGTCTTTTCATTACTACCTTCTCTCCTCCTCAATCCCATCCTCATCTTCCCTACTAGGGATCTAGACATTCATTCTAAGGCGAAGTCCTTTTCTAACCTATAACTTCTCTTCTCACCCTACACCCCCAGCAACTCTGCTCCAAACTCCTGCTGCAGGGTCTTCCACAGACTTATGAACTCAAATTTAGTTACCTCAGTGGTCAAATTTCTGACATCCTCAGGTCTTTCTGCAACCAAAATCACTTCTCATGATGTTTTGTTAAACAAAACCAGTTATGTGTGCCTATGGCTTGTTTAACACTCTCCTTATCCCCTGCTATTACACAACACTAATACGAAGATGGGAGTTTCATCTCTACCATGAAAGAGGTAGAGATGGAGTGATACGAGAGATGAGGGGAGAAAGCTGGCAGTGTCAGGCTGCTATTTCAAGAAGGTGGCATTGGACAGATGTAAGCTTTGAAAGAGAAACGTGATATGGTCAAGCAGAATTAGGGAGAAAGAAACTCAAAGCAGAGGTAAAAGAAAAAGCAAGGACGTGAGATGGGAAAGCATGACTCATGTGAGGAGTTCTGTTTAGTTTATAAGTGATGAAAGTGGTGTTGGAAGAGATTAATTTGACAGTAGCATGCTGGATGAATTCAAGGGAAGAAAAATTCAAGTCATGGAGATCAGGCTATTGCAACATTTATGCAAGAGCTGAATACAGATGAACTTGGAAGGGTAGTATGATAATAGAAATAAAAGGACAATTATAGGAAACTAGACTATAGGAAAAATATGTTAATCTCAATATCCTTGAATAAAAACTGGACATTATATAATAAGAGTAAAAGAAAGTTGAAGACAAAAATACTTTAAATTTATGTACATATTTTTATATAATTATACACATAATAATTATGCAGTTACACATATATTTTTGCCTAGCACAATGTGTCTGGCAATATACTGACACATTAATACTTGAAGATTAAAGTGCCTTGGGCAAGATTACCCAGTTTATTGGTGACAGAGCTTGGGATCAAAACTCTAGCAATCTAACTCCAAAGAATGTTTCTTAACTATTATTATATGAATGTATTACTGTTTGTTCAATTATTATTTCCATTTTACAGAAGTAAAAAAATCAATTACAGTTTACATTCAATACTATTCTATATTAGTCTCAGGTATGCAGCATAGTGGTTAGACAGTCATGTACTTCACAAGAGTGGTCCCCACCAATATTTCAAGTACGCACCTGGCCCCATACATAGGTATTACAATATTATTGACTATATTCCTTAGGCTGTAATTTATATCTCAGTGACTATTCTGTAACTACCAATTTGTACTTCTTAATCCCTTAACCTTTTTTACCCAGCTCCCTAGTCCCCTCCCCTCTGCCAAATGTCAGTCTGCTCTCTGTATGTATGAATGTGTAGGAATTATTAATGCTCCCATTTTATGGAACAGGAAAGGGGAGAAAAAAGAGTTCAGTAATGTGCCCAGCTCCTCAGTACAGGAGAAGCAATTTGACCCAACAGGCCCAGTTCAGAGCCTGTAGTGTTAATCTTCATACTATATTCTTCATACTAATCTTCATTTTGTTCATATTATACTACTTCTCTTGATATGCCTAACAACAGGGCTTGGTACTTCACGTACTTAGAAAAAGAAGCAAAGAAGATGTAAAAGAAAACTGAGTTTTGAAGTTAAGAATATAATTTTCAAGGTTTCCTCCACTTCAAAAATGTTAACATCGGTTTAGAGTCAGATTATGGTATAACCGTGGCTTAGCTACTTATTAGTGAAGCGACCCTGAGTGGACCTCAGGCTCCTCCTTTGTGAAATGGCATGACAATCCTCCCTTCACAATATAGCTATGAGGCCTGGAGGAGAGAATGCTTGGCAAATGGTTTGGTGTTTAATAATTGTTCACCTTGTATGCCCAGCATCGTACCTGGCACAGAGTGGGCAACTTAAATATTCGTGCAATGTTATATCAGTTAACTATATATTTACTTGGTTGAGGGACTAGCTGGTTAATGGAAATTAACCACTCAATTCATGATTCCAATGATCCATCTCTGTTTTCTCTGACTCATCTCTACTGGGATTTCAAATTGAATGAATTTCCTGTCTAGCATGCATACATTAGTAGATTAAAAATGAGATGGTAGGAATTTAGAAAAAATAAGATTAAGGCAATTCTAATACATAAAGAATTGTTTGCTTTTAATCAAGAAAGACTGGTTTCAGAAACCCCATTCTTTTCTTCTGTCAAGTCCGAAAGAAATCTAAAACACATGAATGTTCCACACTGTTCAGCTCTATATAGATTCATATTTTTAATAAATAAGAAATAAAAATAAAAATGATGAAATTCTGATTTACTGAATCCCTTAATTCCATTCATCTTGCTCATTGACAATTTTAAAGTAGGTCTTCAGTGACCAGGTATATTAACTATCAGCAAATAAATCACTTCAGGTGGAATTCAGAAAAATTGACACAAATTGAAAGTAAAAGTGGGAAACTTTCCTTCAATTGACTAAAAAACAAGAATAAATACAGGACTTTGATCACCAAGTGAAAAGAAAATGGCACAATGCTGTCTTACCACAGCAATTATTAAAATTATCTGGCTTTTCAGACTGGGAAAAGTTTCCTAAAGAATATTTAAATGATGCATTTTTTTTAACGTACTCATAGTCATATTTTGGTAACTTATAAAATGCCTTCACATTTCCCACATTTCTCTCTGCATCCTCCTCCATTCACTCTGGCATATAAAGTTCCCATTCCAGTCAACAGAATAGAGACAGACAACCTTTGGGGCACATGAATGGAGACATTACTCTGAGAGGCTAACACATGTGTCTCTGAACTGTTCTTGCACATGCCATAAAAACAATGCCACCGCCCACCAACAGGAAGCCACACTTGTACAAGGTTGTGACTTATTTTCTATGTAAAAAAGAAATAGTCTAATCCTTCACAGAAAGCAAAACACCACAAAAAAAGAAAGTAAGATTTTTGCCATTTTTATCTTTTAATAAAATTACAGGTCATTTTCTTCATTTTCAGAGAATAATACTCTCTTAATAAGGGCCTCTTTGTTGTGCAAAATATTACTAAGTTTTTAAGATTGATGTTTGTATTTCTCTCATCTTGAGAATCTGACATGTCTCTATTCCAGCACAATTCAGGAGAGAAGCCTGTCAGAGTTCGCTTTGTTTCAAGTGGCAGTTAAAGGAGTCTCTTTGCCCTTATCTCAAACTTCATTGCAGTAAAACACATAAAATCGACCAACCAAATAGCACTTTTAAGAATAAAAATTAAAATAGGCACTCTCAAGTGACCTCTGAAATGAAAAGTGGCAAAACCAAACCAAAACAAAACAAAACAAACAAACACAGGGGGGAAGAAATTAAGAATTTTATCTCCACTTCACATTCCTTCCCTGCTTCTTCTGTTGCTACACTTGAGTGTGTTCTTGGATGCGCAGAAGAAGCTTTCTAGTTTATGGTCATGCTGATAATTCCTCTGGGGAAGGAAAAATGGTCCACAAGCAATGCATTAACCTAAAAGGGAAACATCTGTTTGGAGCACGGAGCAATATTGCCTGAGTTCTGAACACAGTGATTGCAGCTGAGATGCTCCATGCGATTGTGCCAGTCTCAGCCGAGCACAAGGAAAGGAAAATTGGTCTTTATGCAAGCATTCGCCTGGGACTTAACTGGATTAGAAAATAGATTATGTTTGTCATTTAGATAAAAGTGGTTTCCTTCATAGTAGAGGAAATCTGAGAATAAAAACAGCACTTAATGATAAGAAGGATATAGTTAAAATGTTAAATTTGAAGTTATATATACTTTGGCGCACACAAAAAAGTGTTGAGATGGATTAAGAAAAACAAGATACGTACTATTCTTTATATTTTAGACTCTAAGACAGCAAAAACAAATTTGAATATCACTTAAGTAAATCCAACTCAAGGATACTTTTGCTGTGAAATTGCCCCCTCCACTTTTACTAAGCAAACAAGCCTTTTGTTTACAGTAATAACATTTTTGCTCTTTTTGACTTTTAAAGGGCTAGCATCTCCTCCTACTAAGTTTACGTTCATTGAGAAGGTGTTAAATGTACACAAACATGTGAAGATCTAAAATCAGATGGGGCATTGGGAATGTAAAATACAGCACAATAATATTATAATAACTACATATGTTGTAAGATGGGTAATAGATTTATCAGGGTGACCACTTTATAAGGTATATAAATGTCTAATCAAAACATTGTACACCTGAAACTAAGGTTGTACATCAACAATAATTGAAAAGTAAATTTTAAAAAATTAGATATTGTATGCACATGAAACTAAAATGGAAAGAGAGGAGTAGAAGTTATTAGAATAGGAACTGATTTAAAAGTAAAAACTGTGCCCATTTTCAAAGCACCACATTTGATCTCACAAAGCAAGACAAGTCTGGCAGATAAACTCAGTGCGTTAATGACCGTCAAGTTGCTGCCACTGTGTGAGAAACGTTAGGTGTTACACATTTGAAAATAACTGCACTTAGGACTGGGTATAACTAGCCATATAATTTGGAAATAATTAATTTTTTAAGCTGTTTTATAAAGTATAACTGGTAAAAGGAAAAATAAACATGTTATGGGACAGGTCCACATTTGAGTCATATCTGTTATTTGCATGCCACAAAGGTAAATGAAATCTAAACTAACCACTGTTGACAATAAAACTCCACTAGTTGAACTTAATGGATTTGTGATATCGACCTCTATAAAACAGAACTTGAAATTATTAAAGAGGGAAAGAAAAATCTTATGTCTTTGGTCTTTAAATTCTTGAAGAAACAGCCCTGGCTGGTGTGGCTCAGTGGATTGAGTGTTGCCTGCGAACTAAAGGGTCGCCAGTTTCTCGGTGAGGGCTCATGCCTGGGTTGCAGGCCATGTCCCCATTTGGGGACTGTGTGAAAGGCAACCACACATAGATTTTCCTCTCCTTCTCTTTCTTCCTCCCTGCCCCTCTCTCTAAAAATAAATAAATAAAATCTTTTAAAAAAGAAAAGAAACTATAGACAGTCTTTTTCATAACATGAATTTAGACCACCCATTTGCCAATTGTGTCTTTCAAACCATGACTGCATACATAAAAGTCCTAACTTAACATGAGCTATCAGTGTCTTATATAACTTATTATTGACTAATGATAAATTATCTGGTACAACAAATCCCTACTTGCCAATAAATATACTTGTCCAAAGGTCAGACCTCGGGTTATTATAATTACTGTCTATATAGCACTGCTCCAAGTACTTTTCGTATACCATGTTTTATTCAAACCTCAGAGCTACCTGAAAAAGCATAATCACCACTCTCCTTTGACAGAGAGGGAAGTAATATTTGACAAAGTCATAAGGCTAGTACAGGAAAGAGCCTAAAATAGAAACCTCCAGTTACCATGATATTCCCAAGGGAGAAAGCTCAAACGACAACTGAAATGCAGAAATTAAAACAACCACAAAGGCTTGGAGAGTTTCAATTATATGCATCAACTGAATGTTTTAATATTCAAGCACTTTTTAGTAGCAAGTTGCAGCTAATACTTTGAGAGTTAATGAGAAAGCAGAAGACCAAAAACAAATATAATAATAATAAAAGCATAGTGTTCTATTGGCAAATCTTGTTCTCCCATAGGATACCATGGTATTACCATGCATTAGTTTGCTAGGGATGCCATTGACAAAGGCCACAAAATGGGTGGTTTAAGCAAGAAAAATGTATTTTTTCCATAGTCCTGGAGGCTAGAAACCTGAGATCAATCTTAGACAGGGTTGGCTGTTTCTGAGGCATCTCTCCTCAGCTTGTAGAGGGCGGCCTACCCCATCGCATTATCTTTCTGCTGTAGGTCTAGGTCTGTGTCCAAATTCTCTCTTCTTATAAAGTCCATGGTCACATTGGACTGGGCTACCCCCCCCACCCCAATGACCCGCTCTTAGCTTATTACCTCTTTAAAGACCATTTTTCCAAATATAGTCACATTTTGAAGTACTGGTTAGGACTACAAAATAAAAAATAATGGGGGTTGGGGGGAGAATTCAACCCATAACATGTTACTCATAATTATTTACCAGCCACTTGCTATTACTGATCCCTACCCACAAATTACATAGATATGAAATGAAACTAAAAAGTTAAATGAAAACCTGAAAATTAAATGACAGCAGATCTATTTCATTGTGGGTTAATATTCATGTTGTTCACATGATAGACGTTAAATTTTCTTACTACATCCTTTAAGTGGGAAACCATGTAATATATTTTAGAAAGAATGGCACCTTAAATGGTTAAGTATTTATAACTTGCTGCTTTTTAAACTACCTGGAAAATTAATTTGTATGAAATAGTCCACTAATTCAGCAATTTTCAACTTTTTTCATTTCATGACACACACAAACTAATTACTAAAATTTCACAGCACACCAAAAAATACATATTTTGCTGATCTTGCAAAAATAGATATAATTTTGATTGATTTATGAAAAATAATAGTAAAGTAATTACCTACTCTTTTGCTCCAAAGTGACTTTTTAAAAAATCAGATGCCTATACTTGTATATAAGGATTTCTGGTACCAAGAATTAACCAATCAGATGCAACCTCATTATGCAACATGACCAATAAGATGCAACTCTATGATACAACCTATATATTTATGGTTCAAGGCAGGGCATTCAACCTGACAGCTACTGTTGTGCTAGCCATTGTCATTTTCTAATTTGACAATCTAAGGGAAAAGGGGTCAGTGCCCCTCCATTTATTGTAATACTCACTATATTGTGATGGTCTAGAAACAAACACACAATATCTCCAAGGTATGCCTGTATATACTAAACAACAATAAAAAATACGAATTTGTGAGTTTGTGATTGAACTAAGAAAAAATCAATTTTAAATGTCATTCAAAAAACTTCAATAAAACTTCAGTAAAATGAAGTTTTAAATATAGTATCTAACTTATGCTTATTCTTTTACTTTTTATTAAAATTAATTCCTAAGCATTATGCTAAGCGAAACAAGCCAGGCAGTGAAAGACAAATACCATATGATCTCACCTTTAACAGGAACCTAAACAACAAAACAAAGAAACAAGCAAAATATAACCAAAGACACTGAAATAGAGGACAGGCTGACAGTGACCACAGGGGAGAGAAGAGGGAATTTCAGGGGACAATGGGAAGGGTTTACAGGAACAAATTTAAAGGACACGTGGACAAAAACTAGGGGGAAGGTGGTAATGGGAGGGGAGTGGGGAGGGTTGGGTGGGTGGGCTGGATTGGGAGTAAAGGAGAAAACTATACTTGAACAATGATTAAAATAAAAAAAATAAAATTAAAAAAATTAATTCCTAAAATATTTTCATCCAACTGCAAACTTCAAGTGTCTATTAGTCACTGTTTCACATGCCATATTGAATATTTATATTCTTTTTTTAACAAAAGTTTCTGAAATTTTTAAGTTTAATGATATATATTCAAACTAAAAATTAAATATTATAGAGGTGAATCTGGCAAGACTAATGATTAAAAAATAAGCAAGTATGTCATTAAAATATTAGCAATGGCATGGAATACTCAAGTTATAAGTGACCATAAGAAGTTTTGATACAGCCTTCTCATTACAAATATATATATAACATACATATATACATACATATATTTTCAGTTTTGTTCTGGCATCAGGTTATGCTTGCCACTACAGTGGCTGTTTTGAACCACAGTCAAACATGGATCAACATCTTTGGAAACAGGTTAACAATTACATTTTTCTTTTATGGGAAGTCAAAGCTCCAAATGCATTATCCTCTAAGACCCAGTGTGATGTTTCTCCTCAAATATCTGACTTTGCTCCATTTCCTTACATGATTCAGGTAATATGAAACGAAATGATGGTAATCAAGCGTTTTCTATTTGAAATGCATTGCATAATTCTTACCTACTATTATAAACAAACAAACGTCATCTAAAGAACAATGGCCTCTTTTGATGTTTATTTATAGTCCTCAGGCTTCACAAGACAAATGGTTAACATTAATTAGTTTATTTAGCCATAAATTTTTTTCAACTACAAGTAACACCATCATAATGAAAGAATGGCATTACATAAAAGATTAAAAGGGGGAAAAAAGTAGAAGCATGACATGGTCAACTATTTTTATTGGCTTGAGTTGATACATTATCAAAGAAAATTGTCATTTGGTTTATGATACCTGTTAATTTTTAGCCAGCAAGATAAATTTGATTTTACTCTTTGGCATGACTTTGTTCTTTCTTTGTTTCTTTCTCTCTTTCTTTCTCTTTCTCTCTTTCTCTCTTTCTTTCTTTCTTTCTTTCTCTCTTTCTTTCTTTCTTTCTTTCTTTCTCCCATCTTTATTTCTTTATTATTTTAAAAAATCAGAGTATAGTCTCTTCACCTTATTCTCACCTCCACTTCTGATAAGCCTAAATCTTTTATTATTGTAATTCAATATATTTTTCACTCTAGTGATTATCAAAAGAAAAGCACACCTATTGTAATAAATACACTCATGGATCTAAAAAAAACTTAAGTAAAATTGACCTCTTGAAACATCTAGTAGGAAATTATAATCAATGTTTTATAATTATGAAGAGCAAAAGCATTGCCCAGCTGTAGGGTAAGGTTCACTGTAGGGTGGCTTTAGGGTGTTGACCGATCAGAATAGAACTCGTGAAGAAGCAAGGGCAGAGATAAAAGAATAACTTTACCAACATACTCAATGACCTTGCATAAATAAACACATTATCTTTTTTCTTTCACCTTGACATTTATTTTTTTCTGCCTGTTGGCTTGGACTAATGAACTGGAGTAATGCCTGGATAATTTACCTCCATTTATTGAAACTTTATATAGTACAAACTTATGCTTCTCTTTATACTCTACACAATGTTTAACTATACAAATTACAGTTTTGAACAAGACTGCAAAAGTTTAGGGTGTTAATTAAACTACTTAAATAGACAGATGGAAATCAAGCAGTTTAAGAAGCATCTTTTGCATATCACAGATAAATATTTTGTTCCATATAGCTGAACTTTTCCTGGTACTCACCAAAGTTCTGCCAGAACTTCCAGTTGCCATAGGACCCTGTTACAGAAGTGTGAATTACTAAGTATTCAGAAGGCATAACATTGCTTTCTTTAAAATTCCTCTATACATAATACTGCAGTGAACTTACACATGGCATTTAAAGAACAGTATAAAAAAAACAAAAGAGAAGCAGACTCATAGATACAGAGAACAGAATGATAGTTGCCAGAAGAGAGGGAACTGGGGAATAAGGTGAAAAGCATGAAGGGCTTGAGAAGTACAGGTTGGTAGTCACAAAATTGTAGAAGAAAGTAAAGATTCTAGAAGTGCAACATCTCATTCCAACACAGAAAGCCGCAATCCACAATGCTAACTTAACATGAGGGTGCCAGGACAGACTTAGGGAAAAGGGACTTTGAAACTGGCCTCCATGAATCTCCAGGAAGACCTACATAGAGGTGGACTGTACCAGTAGCTAGTTTGGGCCAAAGCACTTTCATTTTCCTGCTGGCAACGGCTACCTGCCAGCTTCCATCATATTCATGAAACATAAAATATAGATACCTGAAGTTCTAAAAATAAAATAAATTTAGGGGCAAATCCACCAGAGGAAAACTCCATGAATGTACCTAAGTATAGATCATAAGGATTTTTTCTATAGCCTGCTATCCTCTCATTAACACTGCTTAGTGATAAAGATAATTCAGGAAACAAATAGAAGAGTCACCCTATAGAAATAATTGCTTTATGGATTAAAGTGTTCCACCACTCTTTACTATTTCAAGGATCCTGAGGAAAATCCCATTATATATGGTTCTTTCTTAATCACTTTTTAAAATGTTAAACAAGGTAATGAAGATGGTTTATGGTAAAGAAACAATAAGAATTATATTGATAGCCTGGCCAGACTACATGAAGCAGGCAGAGAGCAGGGAACAGGAAGAGCCCCTGGTACGGAGCCTGCTGCTCCTGGCAGCAGATACCCTGCCCCTGGGCAATACGGCAGCAGGAGGAAGTACTGTAGTAAGTGTGTGCAAAGCTAGCAAGATCACTGGATAGGGGGGGAAGCCCTCCCAAACCCTTCCTGTATCTGATTGACGGTGAGACCAGGGGAAGACAGGCACAAGCCATAGAGGTCAGAATGGCGGTGGGAAAGAGGCAGGACTGGAGAAACCTGTCAGTCTAGCCTGAGGAAAAGAAGAGGTTGGTGGGGAGAAGAACCTCCAGAAATGTGCCAAGGTTTGGGAAGTTAATTGGAGATTTCTGAGAAAGCACTTGCCCCCCAGTTGATATTCATATAACCTCAATGGAAGAAAGGCACATTTTTCTTTATCCATCTCACAAAGGTACTGACTGGAGTGTTTGTGGGACCTTCCGACCCTGGAAGCCGCATGGCCAGTGGCAGTGCCAGCCCCACACACTGGTTCCAAGAGGGGACCTGAAGCCTCACAGTGGCCACAATAGCTGAGCTGCATGGATGGCCACTTAGCAGCTGCCTGCAGTTTCCAAAGGATGGTACTTTAAATGGGAGAAGGAACTCTGGTCACTACCTTTGGTTTTGGTCTTGCTGAGGGTGGCTAGGTTTTCCTCTGGGTTTCCCTGAGAAGATGGGCTTTGAGACAAGAGTCTGCCATTCTTCCAGGTTGTTGAGCATTTGAAAAAGCCTCCAACCTTTCTTACCAGCTTTTACCTCTAGAATTTTCCTATTCATAGCAGCAGGCAGCAGAACCTCCACTTGGGTTCAGTAACAAGAAGACTCACTTCTAATGCATATGAAAATAAAAAGGGCACTTCCTCAGAGGATGAATTTATGTAAAAGACTCCTTCAATATCTACTAGGCACTAGCAATATTTAAGAAAACAACTAAGTACATCATTATTTCATTATGAACGTCATATATACAATGGGTGAATTATTTGTTAAAAATTTCTTGTGCTGTTTCTTCAGTTCTTCCTGCAAAAATATTAATTAAGGCATGAATATTTCAACTTGGCTATAAAAACTAAGGTTATATTTTATAATAAAACTATATTTCACTGAATAATAAAATTCACATTTCTTCCCAATGTTCTAGTATTCCTAGCCAAATCTTATATAATTATTTCCTTTATATTGCTCTCTGGCTAGTCTTAAAACAGCTATTTTGCATACTTGGAATTTCATTAGTTTTATCTCCATAGAGGTCTACTAAAAATCCTTCAACATTGTTTTGGTAGACATCAGGTTCTTTCCCTGTTGTCCACATTTGCATGTTTGTTTAGACCTTGACCTTATAGAGGAGCGGACCCCAAACTTTTGGCACCGGGGTCCAGTTTTGGCAAAGGGGTGTGAAGACAGGAGGCAGAGGTCAGGCGGTAATGCAAGCAAAGCTTCACTCACTTGCCTACTGCTTACCCCTTGCTGTGCAGCCCCAGTCCTAACAGGCCACAAATGGGGCTAGTCTGCAGCATGGGCATTGGGGAGCCCTGTGGTAGAGGAAGTTTTCTCACTAGAAATGAGGCAAAGATCCCCTCCTCAAAAATTTCTCTATCGCTTCTTTTCTTTTCTTTTTTTTTTTAAAGATTATATTAATTTATTTCTAGAGAGACAGAAAGGGAGGGGAGATGAAAGGGAGAGAAACACAGATGTGTGTGAGATGCATTAATTGGTTGCCTCTTGCACACCCCCCAACTGGGGGCCTGGCCCACAACCCAGACATGTGCCCCAATGGGGACTCAAACCAGCAACCTTTTGGTTTATAGTTTGTTGCTCAATCCACTGAGCCACAACAGCCAGGGCTTACATATTTTCTTAGAAAAGAAGATTCTCTTAATCTAAGAAACTACTTATTTTTTAAAAACTACACAGGAAGGTTATTTGAAAGTTTCTTATGAAGTTAAACATATACTTCCTGTGCAATCTAGCAATTTTATTTAGAAAATAGGAAATGTGTCCCTGCAAAGACCTGTGTGCAAATATTCACAAAGCTTTACTTATAATAGCTGCAAACTGGAAACAACCCAAAATCCACCAACATGTAAATGTCCATACAATAGAATGCTACTCAACAATATAAAAGAAACAAACTACTGATAACATGGAACAACATAGATACATCTCCGAAGCATTATGTTGAGTGAAAGAAACCAGATACAAAAGACTACGGTCAATATGACTTTATTCATGAAACAATCTAGAAATGGCAAAACCATATTGCCAAAAAGCAGATCACTAGTTGCAGCGGACTGGAGTGGGACTGCCACGGGGAATGAAGGAGCCCTTGGGAGTGATATAAATTCTCCATGTCTAATCTTGGTGGTTAATACATGACTGTATACGCTTGTCAAAGCTCAGCAAACTGTATCCTTTAAATGGGTGTGGTTTTCTTACATGTAAATTAAGCTGATTAAAAAGAAGGAAATACAACAATTTAGATCAGTGAGCCTTAAAATATTTTGTATCCTGGCATTTAAGGAACGCTAACAACCTGGTTTCACAAAACTGGGAAAACCATGAAGAAATGTTATAGACTCGGCAGAGGCTTCCAGTTCCTACTTACTCCCCAGGTTAAACACCTTTTTTGGGGACGATTAACATAGACTGCTGTGCTTTAAATACTGAGATTGCTTACCTCAATACCTAACCCAAAATCAGTTGGAAAGAGGAAGGGGAGTTTGAGGGATGAGAGGAAATTGTTCAGCTTGCCTGAAGAGAGGCATTGCAGAAAAGAATTTTAAGAATGTTGAAAACAGACATCACCCACTTATAATTTTCACAAGATCTCCAAGTTTGCCAACTATCACTATTCTATTAAAATATCATTTCATGCACCAACTTTAACCCAAATCATCAACAACTGCAAATGCCTTTGATCTCAAATAGATATGAAATAGAATCTTCCACTGACGAAAGCTAATAGTTTTACATTCAATTAATAATATGGAGTACATAGGGTCAACATTCCCGTTTCTCTTGAACAAAAGTAATTGATGGAGACCTTGTTCTTAACATTTCCAAATGATCACAAATGTTATTATAATTATCTTTAAACATTAGTTTTTCATTAAAATTTTTAATTCTTCTTTTAATAATTATTTTTAATTAACTATCAATTTCCATGTATAATTCTGCATATAATTGTTTTACAAAGAAAATAGGCTAATTTTGACTGTCCAATTCTTCCCTCACTGCTAATTTTCTAAGATAAAATAGTTCCAAACAATTAGTCTTGATTTCCCTGATTGTTACAGAACAGAATGATTTCTCAGTCTCATTTCTATAAATATTGCATGTACTATTGTTTTAAAAATGGTAAGATCACTTCTATCACATTCTATTGTTTAGAACAAATGACAAGAACAGGCCAGATTCAAGAAATGGGGAAACAGATTCTGTCTCTGGACTGAAGGAACTGAAAATGGTTTGTGGACAGGTAGAGTCTGCCATAAATAAGAAGGACAAGTTTAGTGTAAGAGTTTAGCTAGTAGAGGACATGATTGTACTTCAGTGGAAAACTGTGCATTGCACAGAGCACACTCTTCCAAGGTACCTGATTCTGTGGGGAATGTTTTACCGCTCTGTAAGTTGTAGACAATTGACAGCGATGGAAAATGATTCTGTCCATGGACATGCAAATACACTCTGTCCCTGCAGGCTCTATCAAGTCAGTTTCGCTTCTATTTGCCTGTTTGTTAAAATATTCCTCTAATCTAAATATACATCTGTCCTTTGAATTCTTTTTTAACATTTAAAAAATTTTTTTCATTGTGGTCAAATGTACATAACGTAAAAATCTGCCACCTTAACCACCTTTCAACTACAGCACAGCAGTAAAGCACAGTCACACTGTAGTGAATAATCACCGTCAGTCTCCAGAACTCTTTCTATCTTGCAAAACTGAAACCCTGTACCTTTAAACAACTTCCTATTCCTCCCTCTCCCTGACCCCAGCTCCTGGCAAACTGCCATTCTACTTTGTGTTTCTATGAATTATACTACTTAAGATATCTCATATAACGCAACCACATCGTTTTGCCTTTTTGTGACTGTTTCATTTCACTTAGCATAATACACTCTAGGCTCATCCATGCTTTAGCATGTGTTAGAATGCCCTTCCTTTTTAAGGCTGAATAATATTTTGTTGTATGTATACACCACATTTTACTTATCCATTCACCACTGAGGGATATCTGGGTTGTTTCCACCTATTATGAATAAGGCTGATTTTTTCATTCTTCTGGGTATAGACCTAGAAGTGAAATTACCAGGTACAGTAGTCCTATTTTTAATGTTTTGGGGAACTCCCACACTGTTTTCCATAGCAGCTGCACCGTTGTGTGAGACAAAAGTACACAGAAATGCCAATCTCCCCACGGCCTCGCCAGCACTAGTTACTATCTGCTCTTTCGTATAGTAACCATCCTAATGAGTGTAGCGAGGTGGTTGGATTCTTGTTTGCTTGCAGTATCTTACTAATTCTCTCACTAATCGTAAGTTAAATTGATATTTTAATGTTTATTCACTTTGTATCTTTAAGAGAGCCATGCTTTTACTTCTCTTTTTTGAGAATTCTTTTAACAAGCTATAAAGTAGAACACAACACGCAGTCTAGAATGGGTTCTCTAGAAGTGACAGACAGAGCAGCCTGTTTGGTTGCTAAAATATATATGTTGCAATAAAGAGGGAGATTTGTGATGTAGGAGGGGGGCGCAATAGCAGACGCAAAGCTCTTGAGTACAGAAAGGGAACTGTATCTAGATAGCCTTAGATAGAATCCCATACAATTTGATTTTTGCAGTTGGAAGAAAGGCAAAATATTCATATAAAATGCAGATAAATTAGGTTACTTGGTTGTGGAAGATATAATTTTCTTTTTTCATTTTTTAATCTCTACTACTTACCTCAAAACATAGTGCACAGTGCATAATAAATAGCTCTTGAGTGATGGTAACAAAAATAATCCTGTTCTACCAGAAAGAGGAAAATAGTGAAGACCCACCATGCCTAATATAGAAATAGCTTTAATAGTCAACTAATCTAATTCATAGCCTTTATTTTAGCATTTAAATAATTTTAAACCCACATTCTCCTAAACTCCCCTCCACCACCAACCTCCCCTCCTCATCAACCAAGGGTAAAAGAGCCCCATAGCAAAGCTGATCTGTCCGCAACATGACACCTCTCTGATAGAACGCAGACTAACAAATGAAAGGAAGCTAAATATGGAGATTGTTTACCGGGCTCTGATGACTTATTGTTGGCAAGCAGGTGAATCCTATCTAGGAGATAGGGAATAAAGAAATATCATGCTTGGTCTTAGATATGCCGACTGTGGAGAATATGGAGAACAAAACAAACCAAAAAACTTAACTGACATATTTACAGCTCACCAGACCTCAGAAGTAGAGCTTAGGATACACCCTGAGACCTTAAATACATAAAGAACAGGCCAAGGACAAACACTAATTAATGGTTGAATGGCAATCTCATTGTTTGGGAGAAGATAGCTGTGTGTTCAAAAGAGTAACAACACATTCCAGGGTCCAAACTATGTAACTTCCCACACTGAGCATCTGACCCAGCTGACCCTAATGTTGAGTGAGCTAGCAAGCATCTGAGAATAAAGTAAAAGTTACATAGATGCCAAAGGTAGAAAGACAAAGCTCAGAAATTTCTTTCAATTTAGTTGAATTCAACAAATATTAATGGAACATCTCATATTCAGAAACTCACTGCAACAGAGCGTAGGTATAATGAACAATAAAATGGATACTCCATTGTCCTTATTTTTTTTTAGAATTGTTAACGTTCCCTTAGACTAGAATTTGAACTAAGAAAAAATTGCTTATTACTTAATTCTATAATGTGGAAAATACAATACACAAATTTACTAAACATTTACATTAAGGGTTACAAGTAATTCCAATTGCCTTCTAGCAACTGCAACCTAAACTCTGACCCCTGACACCTCCTCCCACAGTATGCTCAGGGTCATTTTCTGATCCCGCATGGCTAAATCTGAATCTCAGTCAGTCCCTTGTCCTCTCCATTTCAATTTGCCTTCTTTTTCTTCTTGCTAGAGATGTATGGGTTCCCTCCACTTTCTTACAATGCTGCATTATTTCACTCTTGAGGACACACTACCGATTTGTATGTCTCCCATCCCACGTGTCCCCTTTCTCCTGAACATGCTAGTTCTGCTACTGTGGTCTCCCTCTCTCTATGCTACATGGACTCCTTGAAGCAGCAAAATTATTTATTTGACACTTTCAGCACATATTTACAGAGCATACTTCGCTGGCTCTGTGATTTGTGTTGCACTGTAGGTTTTCTCCTGTTTTTCCCTGTTTACTCCTCCAGAGTGCTTCTTTACTACCCATCTTATTCCTGTTATTCTTGGTTCTCTGCTCCTCTACTTCAGGAAATCCTGTGGTTTAGTCTGGAAAAGACTGAGTTCACAAAAGGGTGCCTGCAGAAAGATCACGTCCCCAGAATACCCAACAAGTCTCCAGTGTGTGTCTGTCTCTCTTTCTCTCTCCTCTTTGTTTTTCTTTACAGCCCCAAGGTTCTCAGTAGGATAGAGAATGAGCATGTGACTTGAAAATCACACCACAATTTCATAAATTATGCTCTCATCCATTTTTTCTCCCAACACACAACCTGTGAACTACATAGTTTTCCCCAGTTGTCCACAAGTAGATCATTCCTATGAAACCTTTGTTAAGTTGAAATGGTGTAAGTGATGAAGCAATTACTTTAAGACACATCTTACTAATGATGCACAAAACAAATTGCAGATGCTCAGAGGCACAGTTTAAAGCTAGGGCAGTTTAATACTGAGATGCTGAGGTTAGCACCTCAGGAAATGATACTATAGGTTGGCCATTACTCCGAGTGTGAGCAGGAGCAGACAGAAAGGGCCAAAAGATGCTGGTGTGGGGAGTGACAACAAATTCGCCATCCCTGGGACAAAGATACAGCAGGAAGTCCTTGTGCTGAGCATGAGCAAGACTAGTAAAATGTTTGGCTAAGAAAAAAGCCCTCCTACTCCCTTCCAGCTCCTGGGTAGGGGTGGGACCAGAGGATGCAGCCACTTGTACCTTAGAGGTCAACATGGCTGCAGAGGTAGGTGCTGTGCCAAAGAAGACCTGCCAGTCTCACCTGAGAAAAAGACTGGATTGGTGGCGGGGCTCAGACCCTCCCAGACTGTGCAGAAGCTTGAGCATCTGGCCCAGGCCACCCAGGCAGCATATTTAAACAGAGGGAAGAGAGAAATGTGCTCTTGGATCTACCTGACAGACTTGCAAGCCAGTGCTTTGTGTGACAGGCTGGCCCTGGAAGCCAGGTAGTTAATGGCAACTCCCACAACACATGCAGGCTCCAGCAGGGAACCTGGAGATGGAGAACCCCTGCTCAGCTGTTTCAGGCTCCAAAGGATGGAGGGGGAATTCTGGCCATTGTTCTGGGCTTTGATCCTTTTGAGAATTGCTGGGTCTTGTGTTTTGTGGAAGAGATTAGCCTGGAAATGGGGAGCACCCATCCTCCCAAAGTGTGCAACAGTTTAATGAAGACCCCCTTCCTTCCCCACCAACACCTGCCTCCAGAACTTGCCCACGGGTGGTGGAGAGCAGCTGAACCCCACTTTTGTTCAGTAACAGAAGAAACTTGGCAGGGCCACTCTCACTGCTTAGGGCCCATGCTACCTCTATGGCAGCTCCCCGCAAAGCAAATGATGAACACCATTTTCACTTTTCAGTAAAAGCAAAATTCCTCTTCAAATATCTTTCAGTTATCAACAACAAATACTAATGTAGGTCTTTTGCAAAAGTGAAATGGCACAGAGTGAACTTTAGAAGAGTAAAGAATCTCTTTTACATAGCTAGAGCTAGTTTAAGAATTTGTCAGAAAAGTTTTGAGGCTTTTACATTTTCTAATAAAAATGTTATCATGACTCACATCATAAAATTGATATATGAGACTGCCAGATTGATTTTAGTTTTGATCTCTTATGTTCCCTTCCCACCCTGTCACTGTCACACTAATGACTTAAAATGCCCCAGAAGAATAGCAAATACGAAAACAAGGACAAGAGCCAGAGGACTGCAAGTTCCCAAATGAGCCAGTATTACCCGTACTTGAGAAAAACTACATTGAGTTGGTTTATAAATGTTTGAGCATTATAAAAATTTCCAGAGGGGAAAAAGATAACCTTTGACCATAAGAATGAGATACTCTGTCCATGATGTCACTCACCAGTAACTACCATTTTTAAAGATTAACACCTTCCTCTCTACGATAATTTTAGTTAGGAAAACATGCATTGACCTGTGAATGAAACACATCTTAAGCACTGTATATTTTAATATCGAGTATAAAATCTAAATAAGTAAAAAATTTTCAAAATCACTTTTAAAGAAGTCAGAAAAATGTTTGTTTATGTTTTTGCTCACACTGAAAGTAGTCCTTGCTAACAATGAAATGCATCTTTTAATTTATGTGTATTTAGCATAAAATTATAACTAGTGCAGAAAATTTGTAGTAACTTATAATGCAGTTAACAGCCCACTGCTAAGAACTCGCCTGTCTCCACTCTATCCCATGGAGTTGTCCATGTCAGCTTAACAACTGACTGGCCTGGGTGAGGTGTCAACAAGCAGTAACCCCCCCACTCTCTAATTTTCCCCTAATGTTTTAAATTTTATTTTTCAGTTATAGTTTATATTCAATATTCTTTTGTATCAGTTTCAGGTGTACACCATAGTAGTCAGACAATCATATAATTTAGAAGGTGATTCCCCCAATTCTTTCAATTACCCATCTGACACCACACATGGTTATGATAATATTGTTGACTATATTCCCTATGCTGTACTTTGCATCCTCTAAGACTATTTTGTAACTACGAATTTGTACTTCTTAATCTCTTTATCTTTTTCACGAAGTTCTCCAACCCTACTTCACTCTGGCAATCTTCAGTCTGTTCTCTGTTATCTATGAGTCTGATTCGGTTTTGTTTTGTTTATTCATTTATTTACCCTTTTCTTTAGAATCTACACATAAGTGAAATCATGTTGTGTTTGTTTTTCTCTCCCTGACTTATTCCACTTAGCATAATACCCTTAAGGTCCATCCATACTGCCACAAATGGTAAGATTTCATTCTTTTTTATGGTTGAGTAATATTCCATTGCATACATGTACCACTCTTTTTTATTCACTTGTCTTTTGACGGACACTTGGTTGCTCCATATTTTGGCCATTATAAAGAATGCTGCAATGAACAAAGGGATATATACATCCTTTCAAGTTAGTGTTTAGATTTCTTCAGGTAAATCCCCAGAAATGGAATTTTCTTTATCATTACATAATGTCCTTCTTTGGCTCTTATTATAGCCTTTGTTTTAAAGCATATCTTGCCTTCTATAAGTATTGTCACCTCTGCTTTTTTCTCATTTCTATATGCATGAAGTAAAGTGTCTGTTTCCATTGTGTTACATTGCGTCTCTTTGTGTCTTTTGATCTGCATTGGGTCTCTATTAGACAGCATATATATGAGTCTTTTTTTTTTCATATTTATTCAACTACCCTGTGTTTTATTGAAGCATTTAATCCATTTATATTTAAAGTAATTACTGAGAGCTTTGTATTTATTAACATTTTATTCATATTTATGTTCCCCTCTTTTTTCTTCCTTCTTCTTGAGGAACTCCCTTCAACATTTCCTTTAACTAAACCAATATTTCCTGTAACATTGATTTTTGTGGTGATGAACTCCTTTAGCTTTTCCTTATCTGAAAAGCCCTTTATTTCTCCTTCAATTTTAAATAATAATCTTGCTGGGTAGAATAGTCTTGGTTATAGGTCCTTGCTTTTCATCACTTTGAATATTTTGTTCCTATCCTTTCTGATCTGAAATGTTTCTATTGAAGAATCAGCTAATAGTCTTATAGGATCTCCCTTGTAGGTAACTGTCTTTCTCTCGCTACATTCTCCTTTGTCTTTAACCTTTGCCATTTTAATTATTATGTGTCTTGGCATGGGACTCTCTGAGTTCATCTTGTTTGGGACTGACTCTGAACTTCCTAGACTTATATGTCTATTTCCTTTACTAGGTTAGTCATTATTTCTTTAAATGGGTTCTCAATCCCTTGCTCTTTCTCTTCTCCTTTGGTACCCCTATGATGTTGATTTTGTTACATTTGATGTTGGTCCAGAGGGCCCTTAAGCTATACTCATATTTTTAATTATTTTTTCTGCATAAACTTAATAAAAAGCATAAACTTAATGAAAAGTTAATGAGTAACATAAAAATAATAACTTTTCAAAAGGAAAGAAAAAGATTAAATTGTTTATGACGCAAAACAGGCACTCTTAGGGGAGAAGGATAGTTGTTGGAGGTGGGGATGACTCTGGAAGAATTATGTTTAACGAGCATGCCTGAGTGAAACCCTACTTGCTACATGATATATCAATACTTTAGGTGACCCCCAAATTTTAACTAAGGGTAAAAACATCACAACATGCCTAGGATGATCAGATGTTCTGTAGATGCTGCTGAAGTTAACCCAAAGCTGAAGTAGAATCGAACTAGGGAGATAAAGAGAAAGCATAAATGTAGACTATGTTCAAAATAATAGTTCAGTATCTTGGGAAATCTTGAGGCTAAGGACATTAGAGTTTGAGAATCATTGCTCTATATAGTAGCTTTGTACAGAAATATAAATTCAAGAATATAAAATGTTCAAGCTGTAGGACAGATGAGATGAGGTGAGTTCATTAGCCCCTGCTTTTGAGTATCTTTCATAGGCATCACCAAGGTCCTATTTTCTCACCGACATTTTTCTAACATGTTCTAGAAATCACATAGGCCTGATTCAGAGATAACCTGCCATCTACACCAGAGTCCACTGGAAACCAACATTGAGGGCTGTTTATTGGCAGTGTTATGTTACATTTCTGGGTTGAAGAAATTGAAAGGGCACTTACCAAAGAAAAGGAGGAATGGCTGAGAACTTATTTCAAATAGTTTTTTTTTCTTTTTTTTAAATTTTATTTCAATCATTGTTCAAATACAGTTTTCTCCTTTTTACTCCCAACCCAGCCCCCCTTCCACCCCTCCCCACTTCCCTCCCAATACCACCCTCCCCTTAGTTTTTGACCATGTGTCCTTTAAGTTTGTTCCCGTGAACCCTTCCCACTGTCCCCTGGAATTCCCTCTACTCTCTTCTGTGGGCACTGTCAGCCTGACCTCTATTTCAGTGTCTTTGGATATATTTTGCTTGTTTCTTTGTTTTGTTATTTAGGTTCCTGTTAAAGGTGAGACCATATGGTATTTGCCTTTCACTGCCAGGCTTGTTTTGCTTAGCATAATGTTTTCCAGCTCCATCCACACTGTTGCAAAGGGTAGGAGCTCCTTCTTTCTTTCTGCTGCATAGAATTCCATTGATCAAATGCGTAAGTGGTTGCAATTGGGTTGATTAGGTTTACAGTCTCTTAAATGACTCTTATTATCACTGCCATTAAGGAAAACATTTATTTGTTCATATTGACTTCACATTAAAATTCTGCCTTTTAAGTAATATTTCAAGAAAGTGATAAAAATGAGAACAATTCTTCAACTGGTTAAAACATTTGTGAGCTACATCATATCTGGAATCCACCTGTGGCATTTTCACTGCATTAAAAAAAATTTATTTTTTCTAACTCTTGTTCTGGGATATTTTCAAAGCTTATTTAGTTCTTTCTTCCTCTGGTTAAGCACATCGGTGTCTTTTTCCACATCTCTAAATTCTGGCACTTTTATAGTTCAATATTACTTTGCTTCAAGAACAGTTATAATTTTCATAAGATATTTAGATTTTTATGAGAAGAAAGTAGAGAAATATTACTATTAGCCAGAGACCTACCACTTGATTGAATTTCATCATTGGTTCCCAGGATAAAGAATCCAGAGTGAGGGCTACCATTCTCCAGGCTGCGAAGGGAAATCTTGCCGGTTGTCATGAGCACCACCGTCAGTGTACTCTACCCCTAAAACAAACCTACCACATCGTTATGATGCCATTAGATGTGTGTGGTTAATTTTTAAGTTATTAACTAGTAATGGGATCTTTTTCTTTTTAAAATACAACTTATAGTTTATCGAAACTGGTATATCAGTACACACATCTGTAAAATCAATCTATCTTTGCAATCCTTAAAGAAAGAGCCAACAAATGCCGATTACATATTAAAAACCCTCATATGTCCCCAGAGCCCTCACTAGAATAAAAAAAAATGTATACTTCTGAATGCAACCTGCTTTTCCTCGGCTGTTTTTTTCCCAGCCTTATTGACATATAACTGGCGTATAACATGGTGTAAGTTTACATTGTACAATGTGACTTGACATGAGCACATGTTGCCCAGTGATTGCCACAATAAGGTTAGTTAACACATCCGTCACCTCCCCTTTTCTCACGTGCCAGAGAGGACTTTCAGACGTGCTGTCTTAGCGATGCTCATATACAATACAGTATTGTTTTCTAGAGTCAGCATACCATTCATTAAGGAGATCTTTTTCTAACTTCCCTATGAAATTACTTTACGATCTCCTTCTTATCTACAAGTACATCTGAAATACTTTTTTAGTTTTATTCCACTCGAATAAAGTGTGCTAAATTTAATTCTCTATAAGAACTAAGTTCACATCACTTCCATGCTCTTGAAATATCAAAACATTTGCTTACCCAAGATTTTATTAAGGTGCTATAAGAAATTTTTAAAAAACTAGAATGAAAAATGGCAATTTAATAGCTATTATGCAATCTCCCTCTACTGGATAGTATTAAAAATGTCCTTAATATATGTGCTTAAAGTTGTGATTATGTAGTAAAGTGACATGAAAAACTACATCAATTAACCTAATGTCCTACCCCTAATTTTGCCATAGAAGAAAAATATCACATGACATCCACTTCAACTAACTTTGCTGCCTAACTGCTCTCCTCTAGCCCATGTGAATGTGTCATGTAAAATAACATTAAATATTTTTACCCTGCATGCCAATAATATCTGACTACAATTATTCAGTTAAGGTAGAATTTTTTGACAAATAATTTGGAATATCTAAAACTACCATGGCAAAAAGAACAGGTATTGTTATTTCAGAGTCAGCATTTCTAAGTTCTTTCTTGAGTCATATCTTTCTGTGAGGACTTTAAGTACAGGTGTTCAAATATAGCCCTTCATAGCTTAAGACAAAGTTTCTATTTAATAAGTCTAAGAAAGCCTCTATCATTAGACAATTCACAGAATACTTCAAAATGGGATTTATTTCCCTTTATGGCATAATGTAGGACAAAGGGCTGAATTCAAATCCTAAATGTCCCCGAGCAGCAATACAACCTTGACAATTTACTTAGCCTTTCTTGGGTTTAATCTGCTCATCTCTAAATTAGAGGGAATTATCTTATTTACTGCTTAGAGTTATTTTTAGGATTACCTAATTCAATGTTTAAAAAGTGTGTATCAAAGTGCCTCACTCAAAGGAGATGCTTAATAAATGTTAGCTACTTTTAAATAGTAATACTAAACATGAGTCTAATTAAGATGGTAATGCCAAATTTAAATTATGTGAATGAATCTTATGAAACTATCACTGCATTTAAATGCATGATTTCAAGTCATTCTTCTGTATATTCGTTCACTCTATAATATGACCCTGACATATTATAATAACATACAGAATAATGTCATTAAATACATACAATATTATGTATTTAATGTCCAGTTGATAACCAAACCTGACATTAAAACTTAAAACATAATGCAGTAGAAAAGACTGGACAGATAGATCTAGAATGGATATTATTTCACACAAGCTCCATAGTTTTCACTTGTGAGAAAATTAAAACCTTGAGAACAAAATGACCTTTAACAGCAGAAGGGCTACAATCTAGCCACTGTATGTCGTAAAGCATAGAACAGAGCCAAAGCCTCAAAGCCTAGTTCAGTACAGTCCCCAAACATCACACTGTTTCCTGACATCAGATGCTATTCATTTCACGGTCACATATTCAGTACATGTAAAAAAATAAAATATATGATACAAATTATGATATGACCAAATGTAACTATGAAATGACTATGTTTTGTTGCTAGAAAAGTTACCATAAAAATAAACCTCAATGGTTTAAATTATTCGGAGTATGTTACAATCTTTGCATTCAAATTATCTTATATTGTCTCATTTTATTCTTAAATCTATCCTGTAAAGGAGGAAGAATATATCTTAGGAACTGCATTTTAAAGAAGGAGAAATTGAGACAGAAACTATAATTTCAACGCTAGTGATGGGTGAGACAAAAATCAGGTCTTTGGACTCCCGGTCAAGAGTTCTTCTCTGCATTATGATGCTTTTAAGCTATGAAATTGATACCTTCTGTCTAGCATTAATAAGTAGTAAGTATGTAAAAAAAGAGCCATTTAAATTAATATTTTGATGTCCACAAAATAAAGTGTGCATCCTAGGATATCTATGTTATCAAGACTTTGACATCTGAGAGAAGGTCACAGTGATTGTTAGTTAGCTTTATATTAATTTAAAATATAAATTGACATAACTTTTAGTTCTTACAATGCACTTTTAAAAGTAAACTTAAGGTCACAATCTCTTAGAAGTAAAAATACTAAAAATATGCCATTAACTTAAAGTATCTAAATTTAACCAGTTATTCCTTAAGACTTAAAAAGTCTTTCATATTTGAAAGCAGCTTACAGAAGATATCTCATAGGTAATCACAAGATTCTGCACTGAATGTTTAAAATGACCTTCACTTTGAAGTGTCCCTTTAAACATATCCTGAAGTGTTACTAAGTAGAGTGAAACAAATTCTACAGACTGTACTTTAACTCTATGATAGGTTCTGTTGATGTAACAGCATTATCAACTACCCACCCTGGCAGATAATACGATTCCTAAGGCACTAGGACAATAAAGATCTGACCTAAACCATGCTGCCAGGATTGTAAATCCTCTCTGAGAAAAGCATGTGACCGCTTTGTCACGTGTACGGCAGTAGGAGGATTAGGAGCAAAAAGGGAATCCTGGGAAGAGAGCACCTTCAGGGTGTGGTGTTCACATCCATGGCTGTGAGCCCAGGGCAAGGGTAAAGTCAGTCTCTAAACTCCTTCCAGGAAGCCAACCAGAACTTGTTAAAAGGGCACATGACATAATCATAGCAGGGAATGGGAAGATTGTGACTGAGGTTATAAAATGAAGTTAGATTAGTGAGACTCTAGTTTAAGATACCAAGGGGCAACTAGCATAGGAAAAAGAACTTGGCATTGGTATCTCACTGTGGTTTTAATTTGCATCTATCTGACAGCTAGTGATGGTGAGCATCCTTTTGTATGTCTCTGTGCCCTCTGTATGTCCTCCTTGAAGAAATGCCTGTTCAGGTCCTTTGCCCATTTTTTTATTTGCATTGTTTGTCTTCCTGGAGTGGAGTCCTATTGAGTTCATTACATATTTTGGAGATCAAACAGTTGTCTGAGGTATCATTGGCAAATATGCTTTCCTATACAATGGTTCCCTTTTCATTTTGCTAATGTTTTCTTTAGCCATGCAGAAGCTTTTTATTTTGATGAAGCCCCATTTGTTTATTCTTTGCCTTATGTCCCTTGCTGTAGGGAATACATCGGTAAAAATATCGCTGCATGGAGTATATGAGATTTCCTGCCTACATTCTGCTCTAGGACTTTTATGGTGTCATGACTTGTGTTTAAGTCTTTCATCCATCTTGAGTTAATTGTTGTGTATGGTGTAAGTTAGTGGTCAAGTTTCATTTTTTTTTCATGTAGCTGTCCAGAAATCCCAACACCATTTGTTAAAGAGGTTATTTGTACTCCATTTTATGTTTCTGCACACTTCATTGAATGTTCATTAACCATAGAGACATGGGTTTATTTCTGGGCTCTCTATTCTTTTCCATTGATGTATGTGTCTGTTTTTATGCCAGTACTAGACTGTTTTGATTACAGTGTTCTTAGAAAACAGTTTGTTACCAGGTATTGTGATCCCTCCTACTTTGTTCTTCCCACCAGTCAGAATGGCCATCATTAACAAATCAACAAAGAATAAGAGCTGGTGAGGATTTGGAGAAAAGGGAACCCTAGTACACTGTTGATGGAATGCAGGCTGGTGGAGCCGCTGTGGAAAACAGTATGGGATTTCCTCAAAAACTAAAACTGGAACTGCCTTTTGACCCAGCAATTCCACTACTAGGATTATACCCTAAGGACACTGAAACACCAAATCAAAAGAACCTGTGCACCCCAATGTTCAAAACAGCACAATTCAGAATAGCCAAGCACTGAAAAAAGTGTAAGTGCTCATCAGTAAATGAGTGAATCAAAAAACTATGGTACATTTGCACAATGGATTACTATGCAGCAGAAAGAAAGAACTCCTACTCTTCATGACAGCATGGATGGAACTGGAGAGCATTATGCTAAGTGAAATAAGCCAGGAGGTGAAAGACAAATACCATATGATGTCACCTATAAGTGGAACCTAATCAACAAAACAAACAAGTAGCAAAATAGAACAAGAGACATGGAAATAAAGAACAAATTGACAGCAACCGCAAGGGAGCAGGGCAGGGGATAATGGGAAAAGGGAAAGGGTCATCAAAGAACATGTACAAAGGGCCCGTGGACAAAGACAATGGGGGGAGGGGAGGACTGAATGTGGCAGGTGGCGTTAGGTAGAGCAGGGGAGAGTAATGGGAAGAAAATGGTGACAACTGTAATTGAACAACAATAAAATAAATAAGTAAAAAATGAAAAGAACATGGCATTTAACAAATAGATTCTAATTTGAATATCTATTCCTTAATTCCTTTACTACCAGCATGACTTGCAGCAAGTGAGTTACCCTCTTTATTTAATAGGCATATGACCTTAGGAAAGTAGCTTAACCTTCTTATGCCTCAGTTTCCTCATCTTTAAAGTGAGATAATATCTCCTAGGGTTGTTGCAGGTTAAATGAGTTAATATACCAAGTAAAGCCCAGACTTCCAGCCAAGATGGAGGCATAGGTAGACACACTGTGCCTCCTAGCACAACCAAGATAGGGACAACAACAATTTAGAAACAGAATAACAACCAGAACTGACTGAAAATTGAACTGTATGGAAGTCAGACAACCAAGGAGTTAAAATAGACATGTTCATCCAGACCGGTAGGAGGGGCGGAGTCAGGCAGCAGGGTGGAGAGGGGTCTCATGGCACGAAGAATGTTGGGACCAGGAACATAAGACTGCAGTGGGCAAGCGGGCAACTGGCAACCCCTGACTGAGGTGTGGCAACCGGCAGACCCGGCGAGGTGGCAATTGTGAAGCAAGGCACTGCACACAACCCAGGATCCCAGTACTGGGAAATAGAGCCTTGGGGCACTGGTTGAAAATACCTGTGGGGGTTGAGGCACAGGGAAAGACTCTCAGCTTCACAGGAGAGGTCCTTAGAAGGACCCACAGGGTACACAAGTCCACCCACATGGGAATTGGCACCAGAAAGGTCCAGTTTGCTCGGGGGAAACATCGGAAGGGACTGAAGTCCACAGAGAGCAGAGCAAGTGCTATTGTTCCCTCTCAGACCCTGCCCCCACATATAGCATCACAACCCAGTGACTGGGTTGCCCCACCCTGGTGAACACCTAAGACTTCGCCCCTCATATGTAACAGGTGTGACAAGACCAAAAAAAAAAAGATGGCTCAAGCAGAAGAAGAAATGAAAGCCCCAGAACCAATCCTTTTAAGCAACCAAGAGATAGCCAACATATCAGATGCACAGTTCAAAACATTGGTGATCAGGAAGCTCACAGAATTGGTTGATTTTGGTTACAAATTAGATAAAAAAATGAAGGCTACAATAAGTGAAATGAAGAAAAATGCACAGGGAACCAATAGTGATGAAAAGAAAGCTGGGTCTCACATCAATGGAGTGGACCAGAAGGAAGAAAAAAACATACAATCAAAAAAAAATGAAGAAATAAGAATTCAAAAAAATGAGGAGAGGCTTAGGAACCTCCAGGACATCTTTAAGAAACGTTCCAACATCCGAATTATAGGGGTACCAGAAGGAGAAGAGGAAGAGCAGCAAATTGAAAACTTATTTGAACAAATAATAAAGGAGAGCTTCCCCATTCTGGCAAAAGAAATAGACTTCCAGGAAGTCCAGGAAGCTCAGAGAGTCCCAAAGAAGTTGGACCCAAGGAAGTACACACCAAGGCACATCATAATGAAATTACCCAAGATTAAAGATAAGGAGAGAATCTTAAAAGCAGCAAGAGAAAAGGACACAGTTACCTACAAAGGAGTTTCCATAAACTATTGGCTGATTTCTCAAAAGAAGCTGCAGGCAAGAAGAGGCTGGAAAGAAGTACTTGAAGTCTTGAAAGACAAGGACCTACATCCAAGATCACTCTATCCAGCAAAGCTTTCATTTAGAATGGAAGGGCAGATAAAGCGCTTCTCAGATAAGGTCAAGTTAAAGGAGTTCATCCTCACTAAGCCCTTATTATATGAATTGTTAAAGGGACTTATCTAAGAAAAAGAAGATAAAAAACATGTATAGTAAAATGACACCAAACTCACAATTATTAATGACCACACCTAAAACAAAACAAACTAAGCAAACAACTAGAACAGGAACAGAACCACAGAAATGGAGATCACATGGAGGGTTAGCAACAGGGGAGTGGGAAGAGGAGAGGGGGAAAAAGGTACAGAAAATAGGTAGCATAGATGGTAGACAGAAAATAGGGGGAGGGCAAGAATAGTATGGGAAATGTAGAAGCTAAAGAACATATGACACATGGACATGAACTAAAGGGGGGAAATGTGGGTAGGAGAGGGTGTGCAGGGTGGAGAGGAATGAAGGAGGTGTAATGGGACAACTGTAATAGCATAATCAATAAAATATATTAAAAAAAAAAACAAGTAAAGTCCTTAGAAAAGTACCTGGCATATGGTGAGCACTGTTTAAATGTTAGCTATTCTTTTTTGTTATCAAATTTATTGGAGGTACACTGGTTAATGAAATTATGTTTTAAGTGTATAATACTATAACACATCATCTATATATTGCATTATGTGTTCATCAGATAAATTTTAATCTCCTAGTATTAGTTATTCTCATTTACTAGTATCTTTCTAAACTGCAGTTTCCTTATGTGGGAACTAGAGATAACAGAACATGCCTTTCACAGCTGTTTTGAGGATTACGTAAAAATTCTATAAATTGTACTATTATTGTTGTTACTTTGTTGTTGCTTCTTGTGTTGGACTATGGTACCATACATGCTCACAGTAACAGAAAAAAAAAGTGAACTGGATCTTCCTGTAATTATAGGATGACAGTTATGACACAAGTCTGGAATTCAACCCTAATTCATCCCAGGGTTGCCCAAGTAGCAGAAGATATTCTCAAAGTAAGTCTGCCACTGAAAATGAGTTACGTTAAAAAGGCTTCACATAGATTATAAAACAGTTATAAAATTCAATGTCAGAAACACACTCATGTTATTCAGTCTTAAGACCTAAAAGAATAACAAAGGCTTTTCACACAACAGTTCTTCTCCTTGGCATTCTGCTACTAATATTCATTCATGAGATTCTGTCAAAGTTAAACCTTTAGATAAGACTATAAGATATTCTATCTTTAGAATTTTCCACTGATTTTCAAGAGAGAGAAGGGAGGGGAGGAGACATTGATTTTCTGATTTCTTGCATAACATATTTATGCATTCGTTGGTTGCTTTTTGTATGTGCCCTGACCAGGCATCAAAGCCACAACCTTGGCATTTCGGGAGAATTCTCTGACCAACTGAGTTACCTGGCCAAGGCAAGACTATAAGAATATTCTTCAGGTTGGACAATGGTAAGTGAAAACAGACACAGTCTGCAAACTTGCTGATGCTTTTCTACAAGAGACCAGCAACAACATTCTCCATGCTGAAACAATGCTGTACCCCGAGGATAAAAACGAGGGAGGCAAGCGGGTGCAGAAACCTCAGTCATCAAGATAAATAATACTATAATGCAGTGTTGTTGTGCTTTTTAAATCAAACCTCATGTCAAAAATTCATGATGAGCAAAATAGAAAAATTTTAAATAAAGTCAGTAAATTTGTTTTCTATGGCTTCTGTAACATATTACCTCCAATTTAGTTGCTTAAAACAACACAAGTTCATTATCTTAAAATTCGCTAGACCAAAAGTCTGACATGGATCTCACTGGGATAAAAGTAAAATGTCATCAGGGCTGTGTTCTTTCTGGAGGCTCTGCTTCCCTACCTTCCCCAGCTGCAGAGGCTGCCTGCTTTCCCTTGCACGTGGCCCCCTTCTTCCAGCTTCAAAGCCAGTAGTGTGGGTTGAGCGCTTCTCACAGTGCATTCCTCTGGCCTGCCTCCCTCTTCCACTGGTAAGGACCCTTGGGATTACATTGGACTCAGCCATATAATCCAATATAATCTCTCTACATCAAGGTCTTTAACTGCATCTACAAAGTCTCTTTGGCCACATAAAATAACATTCTCACAGGTTTCAGAGATCGAGTCTTGGACATTTTGGGGGCCATTATTCTGCTTACCACAAGAAAGTTCCTCCTTGCACTTGTAGGACCCAGCCTCACTCTCCACACCCTAATCCTGGCCCTGCCACATTGTTAATCAACCAAAGTGGTTATTTTAGCCCTAAATTTTCTGGATTTATAGCACTCTATTCATGATACCCTTATAAAAACTAGAAGTATCACCAGGCAAAGCTATTCTGAAAGTGGTCCAGAAGCATAAAGGTAATCAAAAAAATTACAAAATAAACATGATACCTAATTCGTTTATATGGAAAGGCACTAGTGTTTCAGTATTTGGAAGCTGTTGAAAAGCTAAAACCCATCTCTACAGCATTAATGATTTTTTTCTCTATGTAGTAATTAACCTACTGTTATTCTAAAATTTTTACTTTATTACTTTTATTTTACTCTTGCCTATTTTCAGTGCTGCAAACATTTTATTTGGCACTTATGATTATTTGGTCTCAATTTTTAGCTGGATTGAAGCACCACACCTTTCTTCTGCAGGTCCCTGGGTACTCTAGGGTTGCTTTCTGCTTCTATCAGGTGAGGCTTAATGGCACCATTTCTGACAACTCTGAGCGTATAGGTGCCCTCTCTGAATCTCATGTTTGATTTTTTCCATCAGGATCTTCCTTGGTGTTCGTGAGTTCCCAAGTGCAAGGACAATCTTATATTTCTTTTGGCATAAAATAAATGTCAGATGAGTTTGCAAATGTTATAACATTGAATTTATGTAATAAAATTACAATCCAAAGAATGAAGCACTGTCTTCTTTTACTATGTCCCAGACAAGTGGAGTGACTTACCCATAGTCACCCAAGATATGAACCTAGCTCCATCAGGCTCCAAAACTCCTGCCCTTTCCACCCACCCCCACTGCAGTTCATCACTAGTGAGGGTGTTATTGTGGATAACCAAATACAAGCTAAAATCAGGAGATATCCCAGAGGTCCCAGACTATTTGCCCTTTTTCACATAGGCATACACACACACAGTTGTGCTAATAAAAATAATCATTAAAACTTTGTTAGATAATCGAGACGTCCAGTTCCTGAAGATGTATTAACAATCTCATTTCTGATCAAAGGAACCCAGTTTTGCTTGCTATCAAAGTGTTCAGGGAAGCTGAGGGAAAGACATCTGCTTCATAAATAGTATCCTTGCCAATAGGGCCAATTAAATTATGATGGTCTCTTTTCCCTCAACAGATTTGGTTTCAAACACATTTTACAAGTTAGAGCCAGAAAATTTACTGCTAGGAGACCATTTATACACATTAATCTGAGAGCTTTCTTTTGCAATCTTTTCCTGTGAAGGAAATTCCCATCGTTGCTTTAAATTATTCGACATTTTTATTTGTGCATGAAAGGAGCAAATTCTTCCCCCTCATGCCTTTAGCCAAGGCAGGTGGTGCCAGCACCAGGATGAGCAGGTGCAGCTTCCAGCATTCTCTCGGTGCTGGCTGTAGCATCCAGAGAAAAGCCTGCAGTAATCACTTCGAGGGCAGGACATCATGGGCTCTCCCTACACAGCACCAACCAGCAGCTTCAAGCCGAAGAGTAGAGGTCAGTGAGAGATCTAGTGCCGCCGGTCTTTCTGCCAAATCAGAGTTCACTCAAGGGTGCACATTGCTCGAAGGGCAAGTGTGACTCTAGAGAAGCAGCCTTTAGACATTTCCCCTGTAGTCGATGTTTTCTCTTGAGCCTCAACATTCCTCCTCCAATTTTTGCCTTCCCAGTGAAGATCCTGACAACAAACTGGTCAAATCCCGTCATGGCAAAATGCCATCTCATGAACAGCAAGACAAACAAAACAAAACAAAGTTTTGTTTTAGAGAATCATAGTGAAGTTGTTACCAAATTATAATATCCTCCTCACCTATATAGAACTTGCTTAAATAAGTTTCCCTCAGTAAATAAACATATTAAGAATCTAGCTTTTCTGAGAAATATTCCTTTTCAAATAGTAATCAGGAGACATAAATATTAATTTTTATTCAAATGATCCATTGTTTTTCAAATGTAATTAACCATCAGAATCATTCAAAAAGCTTCTAAAAGTATAGATTCTTGAGCCTCTACCAAAATCTAATGAATCAGAATTACTCGAGGAAGTAGCTGTGCATTGGAATTTTTAACAGGATAGTGATTATTGGACAAGTTTAGGAAACATGCATTAGGCAAATCTTTTTTGTGTCCTATTATATGCATAGCTTTGCTTTGGACCCTGGAGATAATATAAAGATGAGAAGAGAGATAGCTCATATTCTGGAATGATTTGAAATTTACTAAAAGAAATCAGACAGGAAAAAATGATATAACAAGGCATAACATAAGAAGTGTAATAAGAATGTTCTATCAAAATAGATCTAGAGAAGGAGAAATTACATCAGCTTAAAGTTTTAAAGCTTTAAAAACATATTTCATTTGAGAGGAACTTTACAAAAGTATAATCTCAATGAGAAACAGAAAATGCAAAGGCACAAAGACATAAAACCTTCTACATCAATGAGGAAGAGTGACAGTGTTTGGCAACACTGTACAAGGAGTAGCCAGAACAAAGGCCTAAAGTGTAAACCAGTGCATAAATGCAAGTCCACTGGATGTTTCACAGTGTATGTACACTTAATTTCATAAGAGATGAGATTGATGAACTGGAGTCAGCTGACGAAAATATGTCCCACACAGCACTGCAGATAGAGCCCTGGTCCAAGAAAAAGAAGAGGACTTTGACAATTAGTAACATTCTTTCTGAGGTCTCAACCTGAAAAATATGAGCTACCAGGTCTTAAATTCAAATCACATCCCTCTTTTCTTTTCTGCCTTCCTCCCTCCCTCCCTCCCTCCCTCCCTCCCTCCCTCCCTCCGTTCCTTCCTTCCTTCCTTCCTTCCTTCCTTCCTTCCTTCCTTCCTTCCTTCCTTTTTATCTCTAATATGTAATTTCTGCATAAATGATAGACTACATGCAATATTTGCTCATTTAAAAAGCTCAAAATACTAAACAAACTCTGTTTTGACAACATAAACGGTCTAAATTAAGTCTTATAGAAGTATGTATTGCTTACCAATAGATGTGCCTAAATCTACGGAAGTCAAATAAATAGATTTTGTCATCCTTCTGCCAATACTTGGCATGCCCAAATGGAAACAAATGATCTTTTCCAGGCATATCTGCAGCACAGAAAAATGATTGATCTTTTTGCATGAAATATTTATGTAAATATTAATCTACCACTTTTGATAAAGAAAAATACAGCATATGCTTAAGCAAACATGCACATATGTTTTTGAAAAATATTTTAAATACAAGCAGCTTGGCAGAAATCCTCAAGAATTATTCCAAACGTTAGCAATTATATTCTCAAAGGAAATATTGGTCTCTATAAATGAAATAAATGCAGGAAATTTTTTTTTAGTACTTGTGATTGTGCAACACAGATGTCAAGATATGTTTATACGATGAGCTGGGAAAATAAGCACAGCACTAGGACAGAGACCCAAAAGAAATCAAGAAAGCTATGCAGGAATAAAATAAAAGAGGTTGGAAAAAACTATGCATTATTTTCTCTTCTCCTTTTTGTTCTCTTTCAACGTGAGTTTACTGAAGCATTGCTTTCGTGAGAGCTCAGTGCTTGCATAGCTCTGTATTTAAAAAAAAATAGCAAATGGACAAGGAATACTCATTTCCATTTGTTAAGCATCTATTTTGTGCTAGAACATCTGCTAGACTCTTTACATTTGTTATCCTGCAATGTAGGCAACCCTTCTTGTTCATGGAAAGATTTTAAAAATTATCCAAACTTAGAGAAGTGGTAAAAATAGTGCCTAATTTGTTTGGCTATCATGAGGATTAAAATGGGTTAAAACATGCAGAATATTGATGATTAAAATGGGCTAAAACATGCAGAGTACTTAAAATAGTGCCTGACATGCAGTAAGTAAATACGAGCCATTATTATCATCACACTGTGAGAACACCAATATTTATTTCACTTTAAGTTATAACGTACTATAGTTGAGTGTTTCCCATTTCCCTATTCTTGTCACATTCCTAGTGTTATTGACTCATAGAGAACCATTTCTCAGTAAATTTATACTTATAATCACTGTTTTCATCTGAAACTCAATTTAAGGAAATTAAAACAGAAGTATGTGGAAGGAAGGCCTTCTTGGGATTCATGAGCAGAGTAAGTAGATCGTATAATGCCATTTACAAGTTCCCCCTGCCTCCTTTGTAGAGCTGTGCAGTGTGTGCCTAATCATACTGACAAATTTGTCAGTGACATCTCTGTCTTTGTATATTTAAGTGTGTCACGCAGCCAAGGCAAGGCCTCATGGGTTCCCCGCTACGAGGATAGAGAACAGACTTTAGAAAGCCTTAGCCAGATCTCATTTCTAAATTCTTTTGTTTCAAAAATATAGTTTTCTTTTTAAAAAAATAAATCATGTCAATGTGCAATTGGTTTATTATTATTTTAAAATATAAATATATATTCAAAATGCCTCTGTTTTAATTTCTAATATTTAATATATAATATCAGTAGATATAACTCACAATAAAAACAAGCGATTGCTGAGGAATTTCAATAACTTTTAAGACTGTAAATGGATTCAAAGACATAAATTTGAGAACTGCTGCTGTAGGTGCTATTGTTGTAGGTATTTCTACTGGATAAACTGAGGCTTGCCCATCCTAGCTGTAGTGGCACCATAGCTGGGGTATAGTGTGTGCGTGCACATTTTATATATGTCTTGCATGCCTGATGTGAGCAAGTGTGAAACACTTATGGAAATGAATCACTGTATTCCAATGTACAGCACTTCACGTATTTTATGTTAGGTCCTCCTCTGGCAGCCTTATAAGCACTATTATTACATGCCTTTGGCAAATGAGGACATTAAGGTGTAAAGAGGAAAGGGGCATTCAATAATGAAAGTACAAACAATGGGGCAGAAATAATAAGTAGAAAGTTTATTCTTATCTAGAAGAGCAATCTCCCTGTCTGGGATAGAAAAAATGAAGGAATGGTGGAATATTAGAAATACAGCAAGTCTCAGAGTATACAAACACAATCAAACAATCATAGTAACTCCTTGTTTGATGTTGAAAAATTGTTTCTCTCCATCTGTACATGGAAATATTAATACCAATCTACCACTTCCCATGTTTGTAGGGATAAAAAATGTCAATGTTTATAGAAATTCTCTCCAACCTGTGAAGTCAGGAAGTATTAAGTAAGGTGATATTGTGTATGTTCAAAAAGCATTGTATTTGTGGACTTGTGGTTATTTCAAGATTACTCATTTTAGAGGGACTTTTTACTTATCCATTTTACCATTTCTTAATGCCAAGCATAATTTTTAGTGTTTTTTTAATCATATGTGTTAAGCTAATTGTTGGCAATGTGTTTGAATAGCATTGCTCATTATTGGCATTCTCATGAATATTGCAACCACGTGCTTTATAAATGACTAGAGAAAACCTCAACCACAGAACTTTTTGGAAAGCCATGGTACCTATTGTGGGGTTTAATGAAAAGAAAACCATAAAAAAATCCTTTCCAAGTTTTCCTTGTGGTTTGTTGACTTCAGGATTTATTTTATGAAATAGAATTGGCCATAGTTTACTTTTCTTTGTGTGTGCGCGTGCACATGTTTTTATCGAGTCGAGCACCCGCGATCTGTTTGCAAATGGAAAGGTACCAAGCCACACTCGAGCTCTGAGCAGGAGCTTTCCTCCTACAATGTCTGGCAGCAACCACAGCGGGGGTGTCTGTGTTTACCGATCTGGGCAATGAGCTGGCACCAGAGCTGGTCTGAGACCTCCTTAAGAGATCTTGTGCAACTCTCAAAGCTGATGCTAGCTTGGTTTAGCTTAGAAAGTCAGGAAAATTGAAGCCTCTTGCATCTCTAACACTAACTGTATAATGTAATGGTAAACACTCCAACCTTTGTTCCTCTGTAAAATGTGATTAATAAAAAAGTTTACTGAAGAAAATGCAATCTTTATTTCTGCAAAAAGGAGCATTTTGAAATTCAGAAGGTGAGCACTACAGAAATATTCTTTAAAATAATAATGTAATGTCTATCTTATTCCCGTGAATGGAGAAAAGAGGCGAGCCTTGTTCTGTCTTTGACATTACATAACACCAAGACAAAATTTGCAACAACTAGAAAACCATATAAAGAATCTTTTTAAAAAGGACTAGATTTATAATGCAGACCAAGTGCTATAGCAGTTAGGAGAAAGAAAATCAATTAGGCTAGAGTGACCTAAATTGTAGTATTTAAAAAAGAAAGAACAAGAGAATCTCTGAAACCTGGCAAAGCTATGTTGCAGTAATGCAAAACATTTCGCTTAATTCTTCCTTTCTAGGTAGCAGCTGCTATTACACATGTGAGAAAAAGAAAAAGAACTTCTTTGTTTTCTACCCCACATTCTCTTCTGGAGTCAAGTTTATGCTCAATGCTAGAGAAAGAAGTATTATCCTTCTCACAGACCCTTGAGCACTGAATATAAAACATCGTACCAAAACTTCATTCCTGAGAAAATATCTCAAAGTCTATGTGAGCCACAGGTACCCTGTGTCATAAAAACCTTGAGAATCTAAAGTAAAGAATTCTATCCCCCTACATCTAATCCTTATTGTTTCCTTCCTCTGAAGATTTGCCTCCTATGGGAAAATATGAAACTTTGAACTCATTATTATTACTGTCTCAACTGAATTTATGCAAGAGATGCACCACTTCCCTGAATGAAAACAGAAATGACTCCTTGAACAAAGCACAAACTACTAAAGTCAGATATAAATATTTTGGGAGGAAATCATGAAAATGACAATAAAAAAGGGAAAAGTACATAAGGGTGTTCTCCAAAACAATGAAGGTAAAAATATTTTGAAGCAAGATCTGACATGGGAGACTTCATTTAATAATTGTGGGTACAGTTCCTTGAAAATACAATTCACCATAAATTTAAAGACGTATATATATAAGTACCCAATAATTACATAATAAACCTTTGACTTTCCCCTAAGTGGAGGAGTAAATTGTGGGATTTCTACACAATCTCTTCTGCTTCATTTCAGAATTCTTCTAAGAAAGGCAAATACTTCGGCAGCCCTTGGGCCTAGTGATGAGTGGACACTGGATTTCTGCAGGCATAGTGCTGCCAGCCTTGGCTGCATACTCCATGTTCTATATGGCCACTGTAGGTTAATAGTATATCCAACATCTTTGAACATGTGCTATAGAAAACATTAAAGAACAGATCTTGTAAGCATTATACAGTTTTTATACAAGATGTTTACCTGATAGAGGAAATTATTTATACTAAGGTATACCATAATAATTACAAGACCTGAGACACACTTACTCTGGTCTTACTACAAAGCCTGAGGTTTTTAATGGAGGCAGAGATCCTTCAATCAGTGACGTGTGCTGCTGATTAGTTGATGCATTCACTTATCCAAGAAACAGTTATTGAGGGCTTATCTTATGCAAAGTACTGCATTAATCATAAGATAAGACATGAGTAAATAAAATATGATAGCTTTTTCAACTCACAGTACAGTGAGGGTGATGGGCAAACACCTTTAAAAGTGTGAGAGAAAACATAACAGGCTCACGTTCAAAGCACTGTAGGGTGACGAAAGGAAGCACCAGTCAACTGGGCCCACATGTCAAGGGCAACAATGCTGCAGGGCCTTGAAGGAAAAGAAGAAAAAAGTACTTATTTCACAACAGACTCAGGAGGGACAGATAATGCAAACCAATGAAGTAGCACATGCAAATACGTGGAGACTGGAAAGAGTATTTAGATTTTCATTACTACACGTGCTTTAGAAAGCCTGTTGCATAGAGCATGTACAGGCAAGCAACAGGAAGAGAGGTGGGGAAGGGAAGCAGTAGGATCATGTATGTTAAAGAAATCCAGATATCCTCTTGTAGGCATTGAGAGTGACCTAATAAGATCTATGCTTTAGAAAGAGAACTTGTGGAAGCATTAAAAATTACTTGCGTGGGCTAAGAGATCATTACAATTTGGAATGTTTGCATGACACTTTCCTGACAAAAACTAGCAAGAATGTTCTGAATCTGACTTAGTTACCAACTGGGGCAGATTCTACTAGTTGCCTGCATAACATCTATTTTCCCTTTCTTCACTACCCACAGAATTACAATTTTATTTGGAGTGGCAATATGCCAAATTAAAAATGCTCATCTTCCTCAAAGACAGATCTGAAACAAAAGCTCTATGACCCTAATATTGTCCAATGAGACATAAGGGGAAGTCTACAGGGAGGGGCTTCAGTAAGATCTGTTGTTTTCCTGATGAACATGTGAGATACACAGCAAACACATGCCTTTACGTTCAATCTTACCCCTCTCTCTGCCTGAAACATGTGCACGATGCCTAGAGATGGACCAATCATGGTGTGAGCTTCAGGATAAATACGTATGAAAAGGACGGTAGCACTGAAAAAAAGAAGAAGAATCTGACCCCTTGATGACTCTTTCGAGCCACTGTACCATCCTGAGCTGCCTACCTCCAGATTTCTTTTGACGTGTAAAATAAATAAAGTCTACTTCCTAGGGCACTATAGTGACATTTCTATTATGTATAGCCAAAAGTAATACTAACTGACTCAGCAATGAAGGAAAATTTATGGGTAAAGATAAAGCAAAGAAAAAAAATTAAAGCAAACAATGACAAAAACTAAACAGCAAACAGAGAAAAGAATGTTGTTCAAAACAGAGAATGAACCAGAGAGGACCCTCCCCACAAGCTTTCTATTGTGGTTTATATCTCCAAAAGCCTCAATCTTTGTCTCATTAATTTCATCATATATTGACTTTTGAAAAGTTTAAACCCATGACCTAATTCCACCTCACTTTTTTTTATTTCCTTGCATCAATGCAGGATTAAGAATAAACCTAACCTCCAAGTTAAGGATGACCTCCACTGTAATCTGCAAGTACAAGCAAGTACATACCCAGAGTGTTTAGAGGGTCTCCATGGTATTCTACACAATCATTTTCCTCTTAAACTGCTAGCTAAAAATACCTATCAAAGCAAGTAACACTAAAATATCTGGCTGTGGCAAATTAGTTTTGGTAAAGGGGCCATTATAGAGCCATATTTAGTAGTTTGTTTTCCTGAACACTAGGACTGGTTGAACATCGGCATTATCCTAGTTTAAAAAACAAATTATCATTGATGCGCAAATTATATTTTAAAACGTGCCAGACCTGCCAAGTGAGGCTTTGGAACCCAAACACAATGGATAGGTCACATCTTCTCTTCCAGTTAACATGTGTAGTTCCCGTTGGCATTTCTGGGATTCTGGCCATAAATGGAGGCTAGCTAACATGTGGTTCTCAGTCATTCGGTTTCCCTGAACATAACAGGAACTGTTCTGATTATACGTGGGGCTAATGCTGACACATTGTGTTGTTCCAACTAAGTAACTCCAAACATTCACATCTGAAGCCAACCTACATTACCACTCTGGCTGCCAGATGTTCTTGAGAGGAGCTGTCTCCTCTGTAGCGTCATGAACCTTGATTAAAGTAGATGAAGGGCATTATATTTACTTCATCACCCTTATGTGGAACAGTGTTCTGGCTATTGATTACAACTAGCCTCCAGTTGGAAAGAATAACCATTACTATATAAAAAGTTCTAAAAGCTCAATTGAGCAAACATGTGATACAACTTAACTGATTGATTTTTAACTAATGATCGGTCAGCCTGACCTAAAAGGACAAATCCTTTGTGACATTACCTACTTTTATTATGGTCCAAGAGTCAGTAATATCACTTCTGAGAAGTCATTCTTCTCTTGGATCAGGATGACAAAAAGTGAAAGAATCATTTCTATACTATATTGCAAAAGACAAGACTTTATGCATAACACATTTACCTCTGTCCAGTTGCATGTGGATCTGATTGATTCCAGATGTCAGCAAAAAGCAAAGCAAAAAGTGAACGCATGTATCTATTAAAATGTTTTTTTATTTATACCTGCATAATCAACTCAATGGTCAGAATACTCATTTCAAAAGAAGATTTACTATGAATACCATTAGTCGAGATCAATCATAGCTCAACCTTTGGAATGATTAAATGTGAAAAGCCTTATATTGAATCAGGATGGTAGCATTTTTGCAGATGGTATCAAAGGAGAAAACAGGGACAAATAAAAAAGAATGATATTTTTTACACCAAAAGCTGTGCTATCTATAACTCTCCAAACCTGGACTTTCAGAAATTGTAGGGTTGGCATTAGTGTGGACATCACTATATAATAAAAATAAGATTGCTTGTGATAGATGCAGGGTTTTCAGTCCTACTTATTTTAGACTTAATAGGGAAGAAATACAAATTTGCTGAGGCAGAACCAACTTCTAGCTTTAAAAATCTGCCCTGGCTGGCGTAGCTCAGTGGATGGAGCGGGGGCTGGGAACCAAAGTGTCCCAGGTTCGATTCCCAGCCAGGGTACATGCCTAGGTTGCAGGCCATAACCCCCAGCAACCGCACATTGATGTTTCTCTCTCTCTCTCTCTCTCTCTATCTCTCTCCCTTCCCTCTCTAAAAATAAATAAAAATTTAAAAAAAAGAACTCATCAAAATATTTTTAAAAAATCTATAGCAGGCATAACAAGAAAGTTTCAATTCAAGTGTCAATTCTAATTGTCTACTAGTATTTATCTGGAACATTATATTGAGAAGGCTTGGAGGTACATTATACAAAGGAAGAATGCCGTAATTGATTAGTAGTGTCTGCCATGGACAGGAATTGATAGAATATGTATCTGACATATGATCCTACCTATGCTATGAGTTCTTGCAATCAACTGTGATTTAAAGAAAAAAAATCACAGTTATTTTTCTCTTACCAAAGCCAAATAAATGAAGTTCTAAAAGAATTTAAATATTCTAGATTTTTAATTATGTTTGTTCACAGGTGTTGGAGCCTTTTTTCCCCACACCACCCCTTTTCATACCAGCAGATTTGGTTATTGCTCTGATGATTATCCATGATGTCTTCCCCCAGTGTACAGCTGCACTTGAGGCAAGAAGCAAACAGAAGGTCCTCTAGTGATGAGAACAGAAACATCTAGAATGTGTCAGAATAAAGTGAAGAATGCACTTTAAGAGTATAAATAATCCAAACTGGATAATCATTTAATTAAATGTGGGCTTAAATTTTGTTTAACATCACCTAGGTTTTCGTAGTGATACAGATGAAAATCAGCAATACAATAGACCACGCACTGTAATTTACTTTATTTATTGATTGATTTCAACAAATATTTGTTGGGTATTTATTCATGGTCAAGCACTATTCTAAGCATTCATATGCCAAGAGGGCTGAGAAGCAATGGCATCCTACTAGCAATGAATACTCTGAGAGCCGAAATCTTAGAACCAGTCCTTCCTGGAAAAATAGTCAACCCAGGGTCAAGGCAGGGAAAGTGCAAGATAAGGCAGGAATGTCTTCTTGGACCAGAAAGTAAGAAAGTACTCAAAGAATAATAAGGACATGCCAAAAATACACAGGTGCCACCTTAAATAGGGGCCATATTTGAAATATATTTGAATGCCAAAATTGGTTTAGTAACAGACTACAAACCAATGGATAAAATAGAAATCTCTGAGACTATGCTAAAACTTAAAAATATACAAATCAAAAGAGAAATTTCTTCCTTATGTTAATCTTCCAAAAAATAAATGTAAATGGTAAGAGAAAATTAACATTCAGGAACCATGATAATGGTGGTTGATGTGGGTAAGAGTTGTCAATAGAGGCTTATAGGTGGTGGGGGAAGGTTTGACATCAACAGGAAACAGACATAATCTTGGGATATTTCCACCATAACTTAATATGATTAGTATTAATATACAAAGGGACAAACAGTAACTTTACAGTGGAGAAGGCCAGCAGGCAACAATATGACCGAGTAAAAAGTTAACATTGCCCATATGTGGCCCAACTTTGATGTACTGAGAGGGTCATAGCATCTTTTCCGTGATACACCCACCAAGAAAGCCTGCGCTCAGTCTGGTCAGAAAGAAACATTGGAGAGACCTAGGCTGAGTGTCGTGTGATAGATAGAGCATAGAGCCTCGATTATTTAGCACTGTGAAGGGTAAGAAAGGAGAGGGAAGGAGAAACACCTATAAAATTGGAGAAACTTGAAGAGATATAACTTAATGCAACATCCATTCCTGGATGAAATGTTGGGCCAGAAAGGAAAGACACAGTTTAATAGCTAGAGAATTGTAAATGGAATCTGTGGGGTAGCCAGTAGCCCTGTATCAATAATTTCCTGATTTTGAAGGTTTTCATAGAGGTTATATATGTAAGTAGTGTTCAGGTTTGGGGGAATGACATACCACAGTGTTTAGGGAAGATGTGACATCATGTCTGCAACTTGCTTTTTAATAGTTAAAAAAACTAATGATAATGGAGGCATTTTTTGAAAAGGGAGTGATGGAACAAATATGTTAAATAGTAACAGTTGGAGAATCTCAATGAGGTGTCTGTAGGAGATCTCTGTAATGTACTTTCAACTTTTCTGCCAGTTTGAAGTTATTTTATAATAAATTTTTGAACTGATTTTTTTAAAGTCAATGTGATCAAGACTATTGTCGAGAGGTATAGCAGGGACAAATCTTAGCCCACAAACCTAGGTTACATAATTTTTGTTTTTACTTTTCTGTTATTGAACTGAATTTCTAATTCAAGCTCTAGAGTCTGCCAAGAGTGGAAGAAATTTAAAGTACTTCAATTCAGTGACTCCCCACGCACCCCTGCCCAGGGGGTTGCATCTAATTTCTGGACTCTAATAAATTCCAAGGCATTGGAGGAACGTGAGGGAACAGAGCCTCCAACGTCCTCAGCCTCACAGACACTCCCAGAGGCACTGACATCTCTGTCTGGTCCCGTGTTTGCATTCCAGGAGGTCCCTGAGGAAATAGTCCTCATTTTTCTTCCACACAGCTCCTTCAGGTCTGCTGCTCCGTCCACCCTAATGACAAGTGGCATTACATAAGCTTCCCTTCTCCTCCCTTAGCTTCCAACAAACCTATATATACAAAGTAGGGTAAAGTATGGGGGGAGGGCGTGAAAGTCCAAAGTGAACAACTGAGATAAACTTTCTACCAACTTAGGGAATGAACGGACAAATTAAATATTTAACTAAAATATAGAAAAATTAATAGAACTGATTTTTCTGCACACTTGAGCTTCTGACATGACACAAGAAGGCTGGAGGCGGGGAGGGGCGGGGGATTGGGGGTGGAAGAATTCCTGCCTGGCTTTTGAATGTTGAAATCCTAGGTCCTTGGGAAAATAGAAAGGAAGGGCTCATGGCTTATATTAAACTACTTTTTAAGATATCACTCCCCACTCTCTAAGACAAGAAAAGGATTATCAGGATTGAGAAGGAAAAGAATCAGAAGAAAATTGTTAGGACACAGAGAGAGGGGCCCTGACACCTATGTCCTTCGCTAATCCAAAGAGGTAGGGAAACCCCAGATATGTCCATGGGGTTCTATCCAAATCAGATAGAACTTAACATCCTACTTCACAGCAGAGTCTTGGGGTGGTTGCAAATCCCCCCGCAAAACAGTGGCTGCCTGGTATGCCTAGGCCAATGGGTCTCATCCCTAGCCAAATATTGAAATTGCCTGGGAATTATACTAATAACTCACACTCTAATTCAGGACAGGGTTCTTAAACTTTAACAGGTATCAGAATCACTTCCAGGGTTCTTAAAATTTATATATATAATATATAAAACATAAATATATTTTTTGGATGCCACCCAGAAAGTTCTCGATGTAATAAGTCTTGAATTTGTCAAATGTTTTGGTTTCCAATTCATCTCCAGGTGAGGCCGAGTACCCCTACTCCTGGACCACACTCTGAGAACCACTGCCTTAAGTGTTGGTGTCTTTAAAGCTCCTTGCGTTCAGCTAGGGTTGAAAACTGCACTTAAGCCCTGGAGCACCAGCAATGACCCAGACATCCCTGCTCGTTGCATGGGAGAAACAAAAAGCATTCCCAGTGTGGGCCCAGAGGGTGCACAGCAGTATTGGAGCAATCCCCTGAATCCAGAGAAACAAAGTTCTGCCTGAGAGCCCGTGGTAATGACTGGTCAAGAATGAGATGGGAACGCACAGCTCAGAAGATGCCACTGTGGCCAGCTGACATCAAATTATTCCTTTCACTCCCTCCACAACATAGTCACAAGCCAGGGAGCAAGTAAGGGGGCAGTGGAACTCCCCGTTTAGCCGAGAAACTTGTTTTTACCACTTTAGTGCCACAGGGACTCAAAATAGAAATCATACTGAAGTACAGAAAAATTTGAAGGCTAAAATTTTGTGGACTGGTTTCTTTTTTTCATTTAAAGTAGCAGGCAAGGTTACTTTCCATGGCTGAGGGGACCAGAAAGGGTATGAGAACATTGGTAAAGTTTGGAATGCTGGCTGAGGTGATGAGTATGGGAACAGACCAGGGATTGTTAAAAGGATTATCAGGCTTATCGATCTGAATTGCAGGGCCAAGCAGAGACTGAGAACCATAAATTTGTAGTGGTATCAATTCACACAGTTGTGTGACTTTTCTCCACTAGTGCGCCTGGCCAGAGGGGTTGCTTATATGATGTAACTTTGAGGGTCTGTGGATAGATATAGCTAAAGGGAAAGTCAATGAAAGAAACTAACCATTTTGAGTGTTAGTTGAGAAGTTTAACTCTTAACTCATTGGAAAAAACTGGCAGTCAATCAGATTTGAAGAAGGTGGAAAGTTGGTAGCAAAAGGATACAATAAAATGTATTACTAAAATGAGAAATATATTCAAACCCAGTATCGCTATGGGGCAAGTATGAAAATAGATCATGGATACAGTAAGAGGGAGCACCAGAAAAATACAATTCAAGGACCTAATCAACCAGCTAGAGAGCAAAATATTTAACCACATAAACTTTAAAATAATAATTTGAGGACAAATACTGAATTAAGTTTCAGCTAAAAAGATATATCTTTATGAGAAGAGAGCAGTGACTATTGACACACACATAAAAGTTCTTTTGGCCATTTTAAAAGGACTTAAAGACTAATGATTCTTATATTATAAAAAAGGCAAAAGTCTGAAAATCAACTAAAAGATTTTTAAAAATCATAACTCGAGAATTCAAACACTATCATATTATTTAACATCTTCTACCTAGTACCAAGTAAGACTTTCCCAGGATTGTTATCTGGTATATTTATTAGATGCTTTGCAATAATAAATAACTTTAGCATGCAAAACTAAAAGGACAATTGCTTGCATGTTTATCAGCAAGCTCCATCTTAGTAGTCCTTTTCTTGTCCTGAAAAATCCACTGAATTGGCATTAAACCAACAGTTATTTGTGGTGAGTCTGAGAACGCAGCATACATGTTTGCCAAAATAGTTACAAGATAATGCTAAATTCAATGGGACATTAATCATATGAGTTTTAAAAAGAAGAAGAAATGGCACAATAGTTTCTCTTAGTTTGCCCTGAGAAAATTCCTTTAAAAGGATCTGCTGATAGATTCTGCCACTTATTTTAAATTGGAACTGCAGAAATGAGTAAGTAACCCACCAAATGCCTGGAAGCACTACGTGAAATTCCTGGGAGTGATTGAAAGTGTTGATCCAGATGGTGGTCAGACAATGTTTGGGAACTCTGCTGTCAGCCTAATTGTGAGTAATGACTAAACTCTGAGAAGTTTGCACATTTGAATCAGATAAGCATCCACAATGTTGGATTCTTTCAAACTGTTTAATGTGCCTTGGGTCATTTGTCTTTTTTTCACTTGTTTTAATGGCTAACATTTCCATTCCTAAAACAATACTCAAGAATATACATATGATGACTTCCTAAACTACCTTTAAATCTGTGGCTTATTTCATTGGCAAACTTTTAAAACCGAGTATATTGGACAAATCACAAAAACGAAATAGCCAATTATTTACACATCTAGTATTTTGTGGGAGTGTCTCTTCTCAGCCCTTTTCTGCTCCACCACTTCCTTTCCCCACTCCTCTTCTTTCTGAATACTTCCTATCAAGGCTATATGAGGCCCTCCAAGACCAGACAGTTTAGTGGGAAGGAAACAACAAACACAAATAAATAGGTATAACTATTACAAAACTATAATAAGAGCTACAAAATCTTACTGGGTAACATGAAAGAGAATAATGGCAGTGAGAAGACAGAGAAGATGAGGAGGAATCACATTGCTTTAGAAGTGGTGTCATGGAGGGCTTTTTGGAGAAGGTGACTTTGAAGACAGGCTGACTTTGAGAATAATAGTCCAAGCAAAGCAATATATGCATGAAGCCCTAAGAAAGAAAGAGAATGGGGTGTTCCCCGAAGTGAGAGATTAGTGTAGCTGGAGCCCAGTGAGATTAGAAAACCAGAAATAAAGCGAGAAAAGCAGTTAAGGGGTTAGACCATGAGGGGGTTTGCACAGATGGGAAGGGGTTTGCATTTTATTCTAAGTGCAGTGGGTAGTTGCTGAGAGGGGGAGAGGTGGGGAATAACATAAGATCCTATTTGCGGTTTTAAAAGAATCACTGGCTAGTGCTGGAGAATGGATGGGAGAAAGAAAAAAGTAGAAGCAGAGAGAACAATTAGGAATCAATTACTATACTCTAGGCAAGAGACAAGGGTGGCCTGAACTAGGGCGGTGGCAGTGGAGACATCTGGCTCCATTTCAACCCTTAGTATATCCAATTCTACGTTCACATTAGCAAAATGGCCATATGTTTTGTCCCTCTGATTTGCTCACTGTGCTTTATCTATATAAAAGGCATAGTGGCCAGTACAAGAACTTCACATTGTTTTTTCATTTATTGCCAGGTGAGTATTTTCCTGCCTCTCCTGAAAATGTCGTCTTTATAAAAAGTGTATATGAAGGATTTAAAAGAATGATAAAAGGATAGCCAACATTTATCTTCTCTAAATTGGAAATAGTCACACTGTTTTGTATAGGGAGAGAATAATTGTCATTATAGCTCATGAGAAAACATATTTATATACTCGCTCATCCCGTGAACTGAATACCCATTTTATATAAATATACAAAATAGATGCAAGTCAATGGTATAAACTTGATCCAAATTTAATAGTTAAGCTAAAACTTTAACTTGTTTCCCAAATTTAAAATTTACTAAGTACTATTCCTCCTCCTTTGATGAAAATATGAGTGCTGATATGCCCATGTAGTTTTCAACATTATGATAATGTTTGTCTATATCTCCCAATAAATTAGTTAAAGGAAGAAAATTAACATACCTAGGCATTTATAATTCTTCATTGAGTTGATGGCTCTTTGGTGACATTAATTATAAGTGAAATTAATTCACATAGTATGGCATAGACTAAACCTTTTCATTTCAAAATAAAGTCTATTGTTAATTAGCTTATTTGTTGGTTATGAGGGGCTCAGTCTCATAGCCAAAATATTTTTTCTTATTAGGAAACGAGTGAAATAGATTCTTTATTCTAAATCATCTCTGCAGACAGGCCCGAATTATTCAGTAAGTCTTTAGTACTCACAGTCGGGTATTTGCTGTCTCCTCTGATTCGGATCACTGGCAAAACCTTCCTGGGTAGTCAGCAATTTACAGTATGAATGAGTGGATATGTCAGCAGGAAAGAAAAATGTAGGTCAAGTGACAATAATTAGCCAACTTTTATGAAGAGAAGAAACTATTATTTTTCTAAGATGAAATAAAATGATTTCCTTTGGCTTTATTGAGCAGCAGAGCAGAGGGGCTGAAATCAGTTCAAGCTAAGGGCCAGTTGATAGTACTCCAGCCCTTTACACAGGGCTCAAATCCACTTTATTAATCACCTCAGGGAGTAAATCCCTAATTCCAAATTAGATCTCCAAATCCCTTTCAATTCTTCAGCTTCTCTGAGCTGATCTGGGTAGCTATTTACCCCAGACTTCTCCTTCCATTTTTTTTCATGTGACCATTCTTGTGATGAATATTTAAACATCAGTGCAATGCTTACATAACCTTAAGTGCATGCTTCTCAGAGGGAGTTGAGTCAGCCGAGCAGAACATATCACGAGGGGGAGGAAGTGCTACCATGGTGATTTACCCAGAGGACTCACCCTACATGGATGTTGCATAAATTAAATTCCATTCATCATCCTGGTTGTCTATGTCAAAGCTATCTTTCCCTTTTGCATGCAACAGCAGTGTAGTGTGGTACTAGAACACCAGGGAAAGCAGAAGAGAAGGGGCAGTATGTGTAGTTACACAGAGCATGCAGAAAATCATTTCCCTGTGGGAACAGTGAATAAAAGATTATTGCACCAGACAGACCTGCCCCATAGAATGAGAAAATGTTTGCAGGAGAGTGGATGAAAGATGTGATGAATGCAGATGGCATTATTAAACAGTGGCTCCTAAAATCAACATGCTCATTATATGCAGTGTTTCCTCAGATGTCATCATGTGACAATTTTATCCTCGTCACTGTTCCCTTAGCCAGCACTTCATCCATCTTACTTAGTTCTCACAATCTGTTCCACATAGCGTCTGTGTCCTGTGGCTCCTTAACACATGGTCAATAAGAATAATGCACTCCTGCCATTATTACGTCAGTCACCAGGTAGCCACCCATAAAAGGAGCTAGGTGACTAACTGTTGGCAACAATGTTAGAATGTCCTTGCTGTGTGCCAACCAGGAGATACTTCTGTGCAATTGATTCCCTTGGGTTTAGTATGGGTTTATTTGTGTATCTCCAAACTGCGTCACTAGAAACTGTGTGGACTCTGGATCTGTAAAAGATTAGTATTCCTGCCAGAGAGGCAATCAATAACAATGAGAAACTTCTGCTGCCTTCCTTTAGGGGAGACAGCATCTTGATGTTTATTCAACGTTATTTATGCGTCTCACTTACTGAATATGGGGTATAAATAAAGAGTCAAACTGATAAAAAAAAGGTCTAGATTAAATATTTAATTAGTGTACCCCAACTTTTAAAAGTTTCTTTTTTCCTCAGTAATTAGGCTTCATTAAATCATAATCTTGGATAAATCCTAATTATAACATATTTGTAATATTAATTGTCTTATTTTTACCACTCAAAGCAGATGAAAAATAAGGTGTAGGTCAAAGGGAAAAATCCCTTTATGTACCATATTTTATAATGAAACAAATATTTTAATGAAAGAAATATCTAAGTCCTGATGCAGAGCAGCCATAATTCAGCCCCAGTGATAACAAGCATTCCCTTGCTGCAGGAAATAGCCCTGATGAGTGAACTCTTGCATTATGAGCAACAACTATAAGGTAGTCTCTCGGCATAAAACACTGCCATCAAGAAGTTCTATACCTACAAACTTTTTCCTGAGGACACAGAAAAACACTTCAAAACTAACATGCCCCAAACAAAATTGAAGGTCTTCTCAAACCAGTCCCTTCTCCTATATGATTTATCTCAGTGGTGGTGCCAACATTGACCCAGGGTCACACTCTATAAAACTAAGAGGCATTTTTGTCATCTCCTTGACACTCAGCCCCCAAATCCTACACAACACCAAACACGCTGGTTTTATCTCCTGAATACATTTGCCAACGTTTGACCTAAGGCTACTCATGCTACACTCACCTCTCGCATAAGCTGAGCAAAGTAGTCTCTTAACTGGTTTTTCTGAATCTTCCCTCTCCCACTTACATCTGTTCTCCGCAATACAGTCATATGATCTTCACAAAATATAAATCTCACAGCATCCTTTAAGCTGTCACCCACAGGCATTTGGGGCTCCAAGGTGAGAAGACAGAAACAACTGCCCAGAAGTCAGGACCCGTGATCAGAGGAGCAGCAGCAAGGTCCACCAAGAATGCACCTTCAGGCAAGTCTTCACACACATCCTCCCTGTGCTCCAGCCACGCCAAGGTAACAGCCTTTTCCAGAACAGAGCATGCCACTGGTGACTCTTTCTTTCTAAATGAACTCTGTACACTACACCCAATAAAGTCATCCTTTTCCTTTGAAATGCTGCCCCACCCCTCCTGCCCCATTCAGCCTTCTCTGGCTGTCCCAAGGTCTTCAGTGCTAGGACTTTTTAAGTTCCTGGGATAGACCTTTGTGTTCATGCTATTCACAGCCTTTTCTTTTTTTCACAAAATAGTCAATATTGTTTAAATATATGGCTACCTTTTCTCAATTTTTCAACAAATATTTTTGAGTACCTACTACTACAGGTCAATATATGTAATTCTAGCCTATAATAGGTACATAACAGACACTCATTATGTCTTGAGTTTGGAAAAAAAACATATTTTTTAATATTCTTTATATTCTCCAGAAAAAAAAGAAACCAATGGTGTTTTTATCATCATTGGTTTCGTTTTGGTTTGTACTGGGTTTTTTTTTTTAATCTTCAGTGTCTAGCACAGTGTCTGGTACATATTAGGTACCATGTAAATGTTTTTTGAATAGATAAATAAATCCCTGGAAAAGCCTTCACATATTTCCACCTGGCAGACTCCAACTCCTGCTTCCTTCTTTAAAGGAGCATTTCTCAACTCCTGCAGACAGCTTTGACAACCCCTCTTTTACGCTCCAAGAGCAAATGTGTATATCCTTATGACAGCATTTAACTGAATTTTAAAATCTTGTTTGAGCATCTGTTGCTTTTTTTTTTTTTCATTAGAGTGTGAGCTCTCAATATTATGTGTCTCATTGACCTGGCATAATGAACAATGAAGGCAGGAAGAGCTACAATGAAATATGATACTGAGAGTGCACCAGAAAGGCTCATTATTTTGAAATTGAAGGATGGAAGGTTGGGCTTTTGGAGAAAATGGCCCTGGAGTTGAGAGAGGAACAAGATGAATAAAATAGAAGTTCAGGGTCACATAAGGATTAGGGACAAGAAAGGGCAGTCCAAAGAGAGGACAGTGTCACATAGCAACTGTGCGTGCACAGGGAGTGACGGGAGCCCTGGGACCACAGGAGAATGGGGAGGGGGTGTTGGAGATGACGCAGGAATAGTGCAAGAAAGGAACTTGAGTGCAAGTTATAGAAAATTACAGCCATGATGGGCTTTGCCACACATAGAGTGTGAATGTGGTTAATGAACACAGCATGCTGCACAACATCAGAATATGATAAGAGCAGAAAGTAACAGCTGGATTTGGTGACTATCAAGTGGGAACTTTTAGAAGGCTGTTTTTGGCGGGTATTGGAGGAGAGGGCCAGAAATTCAGGAGTTTTCACAATGATTGGAAATAAAAACAAGTGCAAAAAAGTAGATCATTCTGAGAAGTTTAATGTTGAAGGAAAATAAAAAGACAAGAATTCAGCCCTGGCTCATGTGGCTCAGTGGATTGAGTGACAGCCTACAAACCAAAGGGTTGCCAATTCGATTCCCAATCAGGGCACATGCCAGGTGTTGCAGGCCAGGCCCCCAGTAGGGGGCAAGCAAAAGGCAACCACACATTGATGTTTCTTTCCCTCTCTTTCTTCCTCCCTTCCCCTCTCTTTAAGAATAAATAACCTTTTTTAAAAAGACAGGAATTCAAAATTCATGTAAGGAGATTGCATAGGTGAGTAGACCTAAAAAAAAAAAAAGAGGCCAATTAATGAAGGTAAAAGCAAGAAACAGATGAAAAAGATAGTACAGATGGAAGGTCAAACCTTTGAAAGGAAGAGAGATGTTGTTCCCTTAAGGATAAATTTATAACCTTAAAAGAACCTCCGTGGAATGCTTCATTAGGATCTCTCCACTAGAATGCATGTGGTAAGGGTAAACTTAAGCATCAAAAAGCATTTATATTTTATTTGCCATAAATGGATGAAGACTATAATATTTTATAAGAAAAGAGATGGTCTCTAAATTATATAATTTTAGAAGAAGAAAAGATGGTCTCTAAATTTTCTTTTAACTCTGAATTTCTTCATCTCCAGTCTCTTCTGATTCACTGCTCTGGACCGATTTCCATGTCCCAGGTGGCAGCCAGGTCACTCCCTCTCATCTGCTCCAGGGGCCAATACTGGTAGCCACTCAGAGCTTTACATCTCTAAAAATGTCTTCCGTGGAGAGAAAAATATCACAGGTACATGGTTGTAAACAAAAACTGATATTTTGCTACTGTGTATTTTCATTCTCCAAATTCAATGGCTGGGCATTCTGTATTTTGAAGATTATTAAATGAAGTTGCTAAACTTTAAATGAAACTTGATTTCAAGTCAAGGCATGTTTCTTGTTCCTTAAAGGAATCGGCAGAATGACGGCTGCCACACACAGATCGTTCGATACTCTTGACGTCCTTCTGCATACCACATGAAAAACTAAAACCCTCATAGAATTTGCTGCAAGACATTAAGCTAATTTATCTTCACATAGTGAAAAATTTTTTCTAAGTTCTTGGAAAACTGAATCATTTCCTTTGCAGAATCAGCTAAATAACTGCTGGGTGTACTAACATCTTTAATTAAAGGAAAATTTCAATAAGTCCTTGTAACTGTACCACGATGGTCACTGAGTAGTGTTTTTTCCTGCTACTTTCCAAAATAAATTTAACATTGTTATTATCTATTTAAAAATTGTCTAAAATGACATGCAGTGAGTTTGGATTATCTCTAGCTGTAGCTTTTCCTCATCTTAAATCATCTAACCTCCAACGTCTGATTCATTTTTTGTTTATGGCTGTAGAGAGAGACACAGTGTCTTTAATGATCCATCCCGTATGTTTCTTAAGGTGAGTTAAATCATTCTTTGGCGGAAGTCTTGGGGGAAAAAAAACCCTGCATCGGGCAAGAAAAATTAGATTGACCTAATTGTTTTTTGGAGCATGGGACCTTCGCAGCAATATTTTTTATGTCTCTTTTTAAATGCTGGTGTTCTTCTGGCTCAAACTTCTAACATTTTAAGGAAGATGCTTTAGAAAAAAGTGGAAAAAATAATGCTTTTTGTACAGTGTTGGCCTTGCTAGTTCTTTAATTCCACTGTGCCTGGCTTATCCTCGCATCTTGATTGATTACAGCTTGATGGGTTAGTGTATAAGATTGTGACAATGATGAAGGATTGTTGCTGTATCTCTTCTATATCATTCCAGAAAGTTCCAAGAACAATCTACTTACTGTCCCATCCTACCAGCTTCTGTTGCTATTTGCACAAGGCATTACCAGGTTTGGCTCCCCAAAATTCCTGAAAGTCAGATAACTCTCTCTTTTTTGTTTTAAAGTTTATTTTATTCTCATTGAAGGGAGTGGGGAATGAAGAGAGAGAGAGAGAAACATTGACATGAAAGAGAAGCACCAATTGGCTGCCTCCTGCATGCACCCTAACAGGGGATCGAGCCTGCAACCTGGGCACATGCCCTTACTGGGAAGTGAGTCAGCAACCCTTTAGCTATGGGGACGATGCTCCAAACAGCTGAGCCACAGTCACCAGAGCCAGATAACTCTCTTAATAAACAATGGATTAAGAGGGAAAAGGGCTGATGGGTCAATACAAAAATCATTTACCCTGGCTGGTGTGGCTCAGTAGATTGAGCGCCAGCCTACAACCTGGCTTGCCAGTTTGACGTACAGTCAGGGCACATGGCTGGGTTGTGGGCCAGGTCCCCAGTGGGGGACATGCAACAGGCAACCACATATTGATGTTTCTCTCCCTCTGTTTCTTTCTCCATTCCCCTCTCTCTAAAAATAAGTAAATAAAGTCTTAAAAATATATATAGTAAAAACAAATCTTTAAAAAAAAGACTCATTCATATCACCCTTATATACCGTTACCTAATCAAGTTTCCAAATAGCACTTAAATAAATTGTTTAAGTAAAATAAAAGAGAAATGACTTTCTCATAAATTGTGAAAAGAAATCCAATTGCTAAGTATAAAAGTATTTTTTAATTTCAATTGATTTATAGAATATTTGAAAAAGAATGCATACAAAGTCTCTAATAGAGTGGAAAAATATTTCAACTAACTCAAAAATTATCATGTGTTATAACAAGAAATCCATTTTAAAAATAAATTATTCTTGTGAGCTACCAGGTATTGTCTCCAGTGGTTGCCTCAGTATACCCATGTAAAGATAGAATAAACCTTTGTTGCCACCTAATATTTTAATAAGCTAAGTTCTTAGTTCATTTTTGTAGAAGGAGAGGTGATACAAATGTTCATCTATATGAGACACAGCATAAAAATGCAACAGGGATACAAAATATCTAATCCAAAAAATACATAGGAATAAGAATATATTCTATTGTGAGTTAAAACCTTAACAGATTCCATATGTATCTGCCATTTTATACTTATCAGGGACAAATAAGTTCATTTATATTCATCTCCATTCATGAGTTAGATTTCTTCCTTCATGTAAGATTTGATGTAAATATCTTAGTGGTTTTCCTGTTTTGACAAAGAGAATGAGATCAAATATCTATGCTCTTTCTTCTTTAGTAACTATATTAGTTTGTGAGGTATTTTTAAGTCAATTAGATGTGTAGTTTTAAAATAAAGAATAAATACATTTTCACTTTTTCTCCCCTCAAAGAATTGCCCCAAAAGAATGAGAACAAAAAACATAAAACCGATTCCATCTTTAACATCTCAAAGGAAACATGTAATACAAACTATATAAATATGTAAATTGATGAAAAATGGTCAATGGCTTAGCAAGAAGCAGAGTCAAAGCTACATGACTACAAAAGATGGAAACCAAGGAAAATCCTGGTGGTTGTCTCTGCAGAACTTCAAAATCACAATGCAAGTGACCATGCAGAATAGCTCAAAAATCAGACACTATAGGAAGCATGAATAAGCACATGGTACAAGAAGGTGATTTTTCAAAATTCTGTGTAAGGAGCAATTACACCTACAGCCAAAAAAGTAAAATTTCTAAAATAAAAGCAAGAGACCAAAGGTTTGCTCTGTGGACAACCCAACAAAAGTAGTCCCAAGTTACAGGCATAGAGAAGGGGCCATGTGGGAGGTCGCAGGGAAAACAGGTAAGTCAGCATACTGAACTATGGGCTCACTCTCCCAACCCTTCCCTCGTGGCTCCTGAATGGCAGCAGCTATGCCGAGGTCTCCAGGCTGATGTCTCCAGGCAGATGACTGCAGGACCCTTTTCTAGAGAAACTAAAAAGAAAGACTACAGCTTCTAAGATTTGGGACCCCCTAATAATAACAAAGCTAACTAGCCATCTGACTTCCATAGAATGAGGATTACCAGTGTACAAACTTATCCCTACCCCAAGATCTTCCAAACAGGTTTTTAGCTCTTCACTCAAACGACTGGGCAGCCAAGTATTACTGAATACTTGAGTAAATAATCCAATATAAAATATAGTGAGGAAAGTGAATGAGAAATAAAGTACCTAGGAGGAAACAGAGATGATGAAGATAATAGACAATGAAGGTAACAATAATCATAAAATTATCCTAGAAATAAAAAAAAAGCTATTGTATCAGTGAAATAGGCACTGGGCATGATTTCAAAAGAAAAAAAAAGGTAAACTTTGAAAAAGAGATCTTGAAATTTTAAGGTAGGATTTCCACAATATAAAAATCAAGATTTAGATAATAATGTCCTGGAAATATAATAAAGTAGAACAAAAAGCCAATTAGATAGCTAATAGAAGAAAAATATAAGAATAATGAGGATTAATCTAGGACATAATTCATACACATAACGTGATTACTCAGAAAGAATAGAAAAAATATTGGTTAGGAGAAAATCATTAAAAAAATAACACAAGAAAATTTTCTATAACCACAGTACATGAATCCCCAGAATGAAAGTGTCCAAGTGCCCAGTGTAGTCAGTAGAAAAAGATTAACAACAAGAAAAACTATTTTGATTGATTTTTCAATTGCAGTAAAATACATAGATTTTGGCATTTTATTATTGCTTTATTTTTATTTTTGCTGCTATTTTATGTTTGCATGGTGTTTCCTGGATATTTGAATGAAAAATTGAGTGAAGTATAACAGGATGCTACGATGTTAACAGAAAGAAAACATTCATTGTTAAGGGTTTATAGCACACAATTTATGACTCAATCACACAGTTTTGTATTATTTTATGACAATTAAACTTGTTTCTCAAAAGAGAAGGGCTAGCTCATACGTATACTGTCAAGTGACTTTTAATAAGAGCACTCAATGGGGAAAGGAGAGTTGCCATGTGCAAAAATTATTTTAAGAAATCTTGTGGATCCAAATGTAAAAGCTCATATTAAAGCACTTCTAGAAGAATAGAGGAAGAGATCCTTTAACCTTGAAGTAGGCAAAGATGTCTTAGATAAGACAGAGAAAGCACTAGCTTTAAATTAAAAATTGATAAATTTTACTCATCAAAATTAGACACTTGTTTTCATAAAAAGGAAAATCCCAACCAAGAAAATTAACAGATAAGCCAGAAATTAGGAGAAAATACTCACAACTCATATAAGTGACAAAATATTTTAATTCAGAACATATAAACAACTTCTACAATTTAATAAAGGAGACAATCCAATAAAAAATAGGCAAAAGGCATTTCCTAAAAGAAGATATACAAATGTTCGATCAGCACATTAAAAAGTGTCCAAGATTATTAGTCACCAGAGAAATGCAAATTAAAACCACAGTGATAGTGACAAGCCACTGACATGTCTCAAATGGAAAAAGATGGAATACAAATATTGATGATGTGGGGTGATGCGCACACTGCTGCTGGGGGTTCCCACAGCACAATCACACATTCACCCCGTGACACAGTGATTGCACGCACAGGTATTCCTCCAAGAGAAATGAAAACATATGTCCTCAAAAAGCCTGTATAAGAATGTTGATAGCAGTTTTAGTCATAACAGCCAAAAGCTGGAAAGAGTTCAGTGTCTATTAGCAGGAGAAAAGCTAAACAAACACTGACCTTCATTCTATGGTGTCCTTCTCAGCAACAGAAAGGAACACAGATGAGTCTCAGAAACACTCTGCTGACACAAAAGAGTGTGGGTTATATGATTCCATTTAAGTACTAGATTAGGTAAAATGAATCAATTGCTAAGTTCTTAGTGTGTATTAAATGGGAAGGGGCACAAGATTCCCCCTTAAAGAATGTGACCCCAGACCTCAATACCCTTTCAAGACACTTCTCAGTCTTATCAAAGTGGTGGTCTCTCCAGTGGCAGTAGCTTCTAGTAAATTTACTTTAACAAGTTATCTGGAGATATTTGGGTGAGCTCAACAGCAACATCATAAGCAATGCCTAATTAAAGCTAATTTCTGGTTTTAGAATGGTATATATAACATGAATTCAATTGTGTATATTGATAATTTAAGTAGAAACAAATGTAGCAATATAAAATACCAGGTGAATACAGTACCACCCATTTGTTAATTTAAAATACCTGAGGGGTCTTGAGGAAATACAAAAACCCAGCCTACCCAAATAGGTCTTCTTCATAAGAGTCAGGCCACCTAAGAATTATTAAATCCATTGAGTTTTACATATAAATGTTATACTCAGTCTCAGTGCTTTTGTCCATTATTCTGTTTGCCTGAAATTTTCCTGCAATCTTTCCAAATGTGGCTTTGATGATATTTCTGTGAAGTTTTGGATGAACCCTCTCAACCTTCCCTTTATAATTAGTTCCTCTCTCCTCTCAGCTATGTTTCTCTTAACATATAACATTTCTTTTCATTTCTTTATCCACCCATAACATTTCTACCTACTTGAGGGTAGGACCCATGATGTATATATACATTTGTTTCCTGGGAGCTTATCACCTCAGGGTTTAAATTTTTTAAATGTAATATATTTTATTGAATGATTTTGCCAGACTTTTGGTCCTGTGAGTATTTTATTTCATTGCAAACTCTACTTATAAACCCTTTTAACTAATGACACCTGAGTCATATATTACTTTTCCATGAGAAAAAGATCCACTAAGATGGAGACACACTGTTATCACTTGGTTGGGACAGAAATTCCAGCCAGAACAAGGGCACTAAAATAGAAACTGAAAAGGTGCCAAAGGCAGGAGTCAACTCTTTGGGGCCATAAGAACTTTATAGAGGTTTTACAGCTTTTGAATGTTTTCTAGGGAAGTCTAAAGTGCTTAGTATATTAGTTCAGAATAACTCATTTTGGTGTGCTAAGCATTTCAGTCTTAAAAACTGCTATACAGGATTTTTTATCGGGCTCAAAATAGCAAGGTGTGTGCAACGTGTGTGCAAACATGTGGTGTGTTCTTGCAGAAAATACCTTAAGTCACATCCTATATTGTTATTGTTCTGAATTTTTCTAGAGATATATTCTAGCCAATATATTCCTTACATCAAAAATAGTGAAATTTTTAAATGTGGCATTCTTCACTGAAATGAGCAATTTGTTTTCTACTCTTTAAGGTCCTGAAAAGTTAAGTGACATATTCAGGTCACTAAGAAAATGAATGTCAGGGCTGGCACTCATCAGGACTTATCTAACAAGCCTTCCTTCACCTGCAACTAGTGAGTGGTTATGCCTCATAGAATAAAGGCATGATAGCTTCAGTATCCAGAATCCTGGCACCAAATTAGAAATTCACATCTTATCTGGACAACTATGGGCTGTGTTCTCATGTCTCTGGGTCTCAGTTTCTTCTTTTATGAAATGGGGATAATAATGTATCTTTTATAGAATTTTTCTGAGGATTACATGAATAATGTGAAAAAGTACATACAAGGCAATAAAAAGGCTTTTGTTGAATTGGAAATGTATTCATAGCAGTTCTGTGAATCAGTGAAGTCAATATGATAATTTCACCCACCTAGACTATCACTCTATATATGAAATCATAGTTCTGGATTCAGAACTATAAATTCAAAGAAAAACTCTTTGTGACCATAATAATTTAGGCAATGTTAAATTTGCCAGGATATGGCAGCCAGTAAACCAGCCTAAACATGAGACCACAGAGGTGCTTCAATATCCACAAGTGTTCCAGATCTCTGTTTTATGTCTCTTCTGAAAGGAGGCAAAGTGTTTGTCTCTATCTAGTTCTCACAAATTAAGTGGACAGAAATGCTGGCCGTGTGACTTAAATGAGTGTCACATGAACAAGCTCTCTACGCAGTACTTTGGAAATGTCACCAAATGAAAGGTTGCATTTAGAAAGGGCACAAAACTGAACAAGATAATGGTACAGCGGTTTCCTGGTACACAACTGGGGACCTTACCTTTGTAGCTGGGAAATATAACAGGGATGCAGTAAATTTGGTTAGTGCATGCACAGAAATTACTCAGAGCATGACGCATCTGCTTTAATTTGAAAGTTGGTTCTCCCAAACCAAACCAAATAAACCTACATCGAACTTAGGGTGGGTTGTTTTCTTGTTGTTAGACAGAAGTTTGGCTTAAAATGCGTGGTCACCCACACTTGACATATTCTCTGTTGCCACAAGTGCAGTTGTTTGATAACTGTTTATCAAAACAGTTCAAAACTCTCACAGATAATACTTCCAGAACTCCTTTCTGTTTCTAGATTGTTACCCATGGAAATATTCCAAACAAAACAAACAGTAAGAACTAACTGTAGGACAACCTCTGTGGAGCTCTTACCTCCTATTCACATGGTTAAGTTCTCATCTAATTGGCATTTGCCTACCCAAGGTGCTTAAAACCTAGTGTGCCTATTGCATTGTATTCTCTATATGGCATTATAACAGACATTACCTACCCTTACTAACTACCTCACTGGATGATAATTAATTATATGCATTTCTACCCTCATCCTAGCTCTTGGAGGGTAGGTATAGTACAATATCAGAATCATTTTTGTATCACTTGTGCTTAAAACAGGGCTTGGCATCTAATAGGGCCTCAATAAAATTTCATTGACTATCTTTAGATGCCTTCATTATTGCATCCTCTATCCTATTGACCCCATGCATTTGTTTGTAATAAAGCTCCTGCCTCTGTGTCTTCACTGTATCTAGTAATACCTAGATTCTGAATTAACTAAACTTTTTGAATTACTTGTCACATATCATTTACTTTTACCAAGCTCCTAATCTACTTTCTCAAGTTCAACAAATATTGATCATCAACTCTCTGAAAATACCATGCAACATTTTATGGAAGTTGAAAGTTTCACAACCACTGCTCTCTGCAATAGTGCTCTCCACTAGAAACATCAGAGACACAAATGAAAGCAAATATATACTTTCAATTTTTTAATGGCTATATTTAAAAAGTAAGTAGAAACAAGTAAAATTAATTTAAACAACATATTTTATACTATATCAAAACATCATATCAAAATGTGTTAATATAAAAATTACTCAGATATTTTACATTCATTTGTTTCTTATCAAGTCTTCAAAATTTGGACTATATTTTAGGCTTACAGTGCATTCAGTTTGGACTGACCATATCGCAAGTGCTGAATGGCCGTATGTGGCTAGTGGTTACCATACTGAACAGCACAGACCTATAAAATCACTTTTTCATAAAAGAAAGGCATACATAGAACTCTGATACAAAATAGACTAGAATGAATATAATATTCAGTTAAGTCAATCAACATGGGGGCTGAGGGAGGCCTCAATTTAAGAGAAGGAATACAAGTGGGCTCTTTTGGACCTACGCTCTCTTCCCTTTACTAAACCACGCATCCTCTCATCTTCCCAGTCACTCCCTCCTTTATCCCATGATTGTGCATCTGTGAAAGCAGTGATGTGCCTACTAGAACTATACGTAAATAGATGACACATTTATGTGAAGATGAGGCCATGGGTAAATGACTGTGACTCTGTGCAGCTTATATAAACACTCTGAGTAGAATATATGGGAGAGGCAAATGCAAGATCAAAAGAAGGGGATGTAATTGGCAGAGTATATAATGATGTGCTCTTTTCCTATCTGAGTACCAAAGTGTAAATGCAGACAATGAGTAAAATAAATTTAATAAGCCTAATTATTAATAAAAGGAAAGCCAACTTCCTGCTTTTCTCCTTCACAGGAAAAATAATTAGTATAAATCAATGATAATGTGTTCACGGCACCTATTATACCAAAGATATCTCAGTTTTTGACTATCAGGAATAGAAATGAACTTAGAGTATAGAATTTAAAACAATAAGGGCTCATGAAAATACTCCCCACACTTGGCAGAGGGGTTCCTAATGTTACTGCTTTCATTCCAGCACAAACTAGTGAGAGTAGATACAAATATAGAAACAGGTTGCCTATGTAAGGATCAGGTGTAAATTAAATGATAAAAGACTGGGAAAAAGCCTGAAAACAACACTGATCATACATGTAAATCATTAGCCTGGAAAGAATTTATTCACAATACAATTGAGGTGAGAGCTGTGTTTTGGAGGTTGGGGATTCAATTTGGTTGAGAAGAGAGGAATGGAATTGAGAAGGAGGAACTCAAGAATGAAACATCCTAAACAGACTTAAGAGAGTGGTAACACTGCAATGAACATAGGGCTGCATATATTCTTTCAAATTAGTGTTTTGGGTTCCTTCAGATATATTCCCAGAGGTGGGATAACAGGGTCATAAGGCAGTTCCATTTTTAATTTTCTGAGGTGACTCCATGCTGTTTTCCATAGAGGCTGCATCTGAATGCATTCCCACCAACAGTGCACAAGGGTTCCTTTTTCTCCACATCCTCACCAGCACTTGTTTGTTGATTTATTGTGATAGTCACTCTGACAGCTGTGAGGTAATATATCATTGTGGTTTTAGTTTGCATTTCTTTGATGATTAGTGACATTGAGCATCTTTTCATATGTCTATTGGCTGTCTAATTATTAGACAGAGTATGTCCTCTTTGGAGAAATGTCTATTCAGGTCTTTTACCCCATTTTTAATTGGACTGTTTATATTTTTGGTGTTAAGTTTTATACATTTTGGATATTAACCTCTTATCAGATGTATGGACTTTATATTTATTCTTGTTGCTTTACAAAGTACTAATTCCTGCCTAATAAGAATTTTGAACCATTTTGTAATATTACCATTTGCAATATTAGCTATTCTTCCCATTTTCCCACCATATTTTCTATTACACAAGTCAAATATTAAAGTATAAACAGGTTAGCAAAATACTCTTTACCCTAAAGGTACTTAACGGTGACAAAATGTAATATATGAAATAAAAATGTTCATTCTCATTTAAATTATGTATCAAAAATTAAAATTAAAGGTACTTCATGATGTGAATTTTGAAGTGAATTTGTTTCCTGCATATAAGAGAATAAAAATATAACAGAATTAGAGACATTAACAACTGCCAGGCTGAGAAAATTGATTTTTTTTATTTTACTATAATTGACTACAGAAAACCTGAAGGAGAAAGAGTGTGCTGACACCCTTATGAAAGCACTTATTGTGCCATGTAAAGAAATTTAAGATGTACTTATCTATAATTCTTTTAACCTAATAAGCTTAGACTTTTGTTTGCATAGATGGCCAGACTAATGAAAAATATGCAACTAAGTTTAATATTAGTCAGTTTAATTGGCCTTATAATTTTGAATCAAGACTTCTACTCACCCCTCTCAACTCAATGATTTCAATGAGCCTTCAAAACAATGATAAAAAATCAAATAGTAAAATAAAACCAATATGCTTCAGCATTTTAATGTGTATTTGGTTATATGTTTTGAAGATAAATATGTGTATCCAATTTCTTGAGAGAGATATATAGAACTGCTTAACTGTAATGCTTTTAACAGTAATCCATGACCTAATTATTGCTATAAATTCATTACCCAAGCTTTTCCCTTTTCCACACCAAGCTAAAATGTAAACCTTGCATCATTACAAATTCTAACTGCAGCCAAATACATCCAATTATAATCAGTTGCAGTAAACTCTCACTTTGCATTAAGCATAATTAACCATGTGATAATCAGTATAATAACATTTAATGTGCTGTGATAGCATTTCTAAACTACTCATGAGAATTTTAGAAAATAGAACATACTTTGATTCAAACCATAAATGTTTTTAACCATTTCATGTTTTAAATTTTATGCCAGTGCCTTGTTGGAGACATTTAATTACACCCACTCATATATTAAAAATTGGATATGCTTAAGGACATCTTCACATGTATTATAATTAAAAATTCTCTATTTTTGGACTTCCGGGCAAGATGGAGACATAGGTAGATTATGCTTTGCTTCTTTGCACTACAGAAAAAGGACAAAAATAAATTTAAAAACAAAAAACAACCAGAACTACTGAACTGTATGGGAGTTCGACAACCAAGAAGTTAAAGAAGGAACATTCATCCAGATTGATAGGAAGGGTGGAGACAGGCAGCCGAGGTGGTGAGGACAAGTGGCAAGATGACAGAACAGATCGGGCCAGGTGGCAGCTGTCGGACCAGAACATGCCACATTAGTGTGTTGTTAAGCTGGATGGAACAACTGGAGACTGAGATAGACAGCACAACACAGGAGTCAGGCATGGGAAAATAAAGCCTCAAAATCTCTGGCTGTAAAAATCTGTGGGGGTTGTGGCAGAGGGAGAAACTCCCAACCTCATAGGAGAGTTTGTTGGAGAGACCCACAGGGTCCTAGAATGTACACAAGCCTGACCACCTGAGAATCAGCACCAGAATGGCCCAATTTGCTTGTGGGAATGGGGGAAATGACTGAAGGTGGGGCAGAAGCCAAGCAAGCAGCATTGTTCCCTCTCTGACCCCTCCCCCACAGTGCAGCAAAGTGGACTGTCATGCCCTGGCGAATACCTAAGGTTATGCCTCTTACAATGTAACAGGTGTGCCCAGACAAAGAAATATGACACATTTGAAAGAACAAATCAAAACTCCAGGAAAAAGCCTTGGCTGGTATGGTTCAATGGATTGAGTGCTGCCCTGCAAACCAGAGGGTTGTGGGTTTGGTTTCCAGTTAGGACACATGCCTGGATCATGGGCTGGGTCCCCAGGAGGGGGTGAATGAGAAGCAACCACACACTGATGTCTCTCTCCCTTTCTTTCTCCCTCCCTTCCCCTGTCAAAAAAAAAAAAAAAAACAAAAACAAAACAAAACAAAAAACAAAACAAAACCTCCAGTAGACTTCTAGGAAGTCCAGGAAACTCATCCAGGAAGTTCAGAGAGTCCCTAAAAAGTTGGACCCAAGGAGAAACACACCAAGACATATCATAGTTACCCAAGGGGAGAATCTTAAAAGCAGCAAGAGAAAAAGAGAAAAGGAGACAGTTACCTACAAAAGAGTTCCCTTAAGACTATCATCTGCTTTCTCAAGTTACAGGCAAGAGGGTGCCAGAAAGAAGTATTTGAAGTCATGAAAGGCAAGGACTTACATCCAAGATTATTCTATCCAGAAATATCATTTAGAATGGAAGGGCAGATAAAATGCTTCCCAGATAAGGTAAAGAAGTTCATCATCACCAAGCCCTTATTATGTGGAATGTTAAAGGAACTTATGTAGGAAAAAGAAGATCAAAACTATAAAAAGCGTAATGACAACAAACAACTATCAACAACTGAACCTAAAAACAACAAAAACAAAAAGAAACTAAACGAACAATTAGAACAGAAACAGAATCACAGAAATGGAGATTATATGGAGGGTTGTATGTGGAGAGAGGTGTGAGGAGAATGGGGGAAATGTACAGGGAATAAGAAGCATAATTGGTAGTTACAAAATAGACAGGGTGGAGTTAAGAATAGTATAAGAAATAGAGAAGTCAAAGAACTTATGTGTATGACCCATGGACATGAACTATTTGAACTAACGGGGGATAAGGGGGAATGCTGGTGGGAGAGGCAGTGCAGGGAAGACAGAGATAAAAGGGAGTAAAAGATGGGACAATTGTAATGGCATAATCAATAAAATATACTTAAAAAGTAAATAAATAAAATTTTTCTATTTTCATCAAAGTATTACCTACTTTAAAAAATTAGTAGTAAATTACATCCCTATGAATATAGCTATTTTCTAAATTTTTAAACATTCCCAGAGTGGTCAAGATTTTTCTTGGTATATTGAACAGCATAGGTTAATTATAATAATCTTTAATTGATGCATTTGCACTGCAATAAAGATTTCACCCCTGGTTTATTTCAATAATAATAATTGGAAGAAGTATTGTAGAAGGAGGGAGAGGAAGAGGTGAAAGATCTATGTTGTATCCTTCTAAGGAATGAAATACTGGGTAAAGTAACCTAGGTTATAGGTCCTTGCTTTTTTTTTTTTAGATTTAATTTATTTATTTATTTTTAGTAGGAAAGAGACAGAGTGGGAAAGAAACATCAATGTGTGGTTGCCTCTCACATATCCCTAACTGGGAATCTGACCCACAACCCAAGCATGTGCCCTGACTGGAAATCGAACTGGTGACCCTTTGGTTCACAGGCCAGTGCCCAATCCACTGAGCCATACCAGCCAGGGCTGTAGGTCCTAGCTTTTCATCACTTTGAATATTTCATGCCACTCCCTTCTGGCCTGAAGTGTTTCTGTTGAGAAATTGGATGACAGTCTAATTAGTGCTCCCTTGTACATAACTACCTGCTTTTCTCTTGCAGCATTTAAGAACCTCGCTTTCTCTTTAAGCCTTGTCATTTTAATTATGATGTATCTTGTATAGGCCTCTTAGGGACCAACTCATTTGGGACTCTCTGAGCTTCTTAGACTTGTCTGTCTTTTTCCTTCACCAGATTAGAGAAATTGCTGATCATTATTTTTCAATTGAGCATCCTTATAATCATTACTCTAAATTCTTTATTTGACAAATTGCTTGCCTCCATTTCATCTAGCTCTTCTTCTACAGAATTCTCTTGTTTTTTCAGTTAGGGTCTTTTTTTTTGTCTTCCCATTTTGGCTGTTTCTTTGTATTTGTTTCTGTGTATTAGGTATATCTGCAAAGACTCTGGTGTAGGCCTTTGTCAGACATTGATTGTGACTGGCCCTGCTCAACCTGTTTGGAGATATCAGCAATTCACAGCATGTGGCTCCCTCTGCTGGACTCATTTTTATGCAAAAAGAATCAGGCTGCAAAGGAGGCGGGCTTTTATCAGCACCAGGCCCTGGGGAGGGTCAGCTGAAGTCCTATAGAACTGCCAGAGATCTGCCTTAACTGTTCAACTAATCAGTGATACAGCTTTAAGATGTAAGCAGCAGCCCAACTTAAGATCCACAGGGTGGGGCAGAGTGATGGGGACCAACTCATAAACGGAGAGCAGGATGACAGCTAGCGGGGAGGCAGGTTAAAGGGAGGAGGGATTGAGCAAAAAGGACAAAGGACTTAGGGACATGGACAACAGTGTGGTGATTGCTGGGGGGAGGTGGATATAAGAGGACTAAATAGTAATGAAAAAATACAATAAAGATTAAATTTAAAAAATAGTTTTAAAAGGAATGAAATACATGTCTATTCCATGTATTCCATTTTTCCATGGAAGCATATTTTATCCTAGCACATAAAATTTTTTTATTATCATAACTAACATTGTCCTTTTTATTTTTAGCACAGCAAGATCAATTAGGAATAATAACAAATAGTGTTTCTGAATTTCACACTTACTTAATTTTGACTAATTTCATTCATGGCATTAAATGATGAAATAATAACAGTACCTATTACAATTCTGTGTTTCTATTTTACCCCATAATAATTAACCTCTGTGGAATTCCTAAAAGTAACTGTCTGCACTTAATTTTATTTGGCACTGTAATAGTGCTTTAAAAATGGATTCTAAGCTGGGACTCAGAATTTTCCTCTGGGTGGAAACTACTAGAATAATGTTTGCTCTAGTGAGCTTTAACCTATATATTCATTGCAAACATGGTTATATGTTACATTTCATTATTTATCTCTGTTTTCTGTCTTTGTCCCTCAAAAATTTTGTCTGGTAGTCTCTCTGGCTGTTTAGTATTTCCGTCTTTAAAGGCTACTTTTAACTAATCAGAGTTGCTAAGTGAATGTTCTCTCATATTATCTAGTCAATCACTTTGGGTTCAATTGGTGAAGATACTGTCAGGATCATTTCCACTGCATGATTGTAATATTCAAACCAAAATTTACAGGGAAATTAGGAGACTCACTTCACCCAAGACAAAATCTACAGTGTCTGTATAACCAAACTTCAGAAGTGACATCCCATTACTTCTGCCATATTGTGTTTATTAGAAACAAGTCAGTGAGTCCAATCCATACTCACAGGAAGCTGAGTACTCAAGAGCATCAACATCAGAAGGTAGAGATCCATGAGGGTCAGCTCAGAAGCTGCCTACCATTCCACAATCTGGGGTTGAGCTTATGGACATCCAAGTGTAGGCTTTTGCCTAGCCATCCTCTGACTACGATGCTGCCTCTGGCCAATAGCACTGGGGATGCAGCAGGGGCAGCAGGGGCAGCAATAGCAGCAAATGCTCTTAACCCTTAACCACTGCTGGGACATAAGGTGGTCACCCTACTCCTCCCACAGGTTTATTATTCTCCTGGGGGTATCTGCATTTATCTACTCTGAGGGATTTCGAGAACTTTGCCCTGAAGCACTTAAACATGCCTTTCTGATTACTGTCCTAGCCCCTGGTCAAGGTGGTATATGCCATGCTCTCCCAGATCAGCCTTGAGCCATGTGGGATAAGGGACAGTGTTTGCTTATGTGACTAGAATCACTCCTCTCACTGCACTTGCAGGCTCCTTTCTTCTCCTCCCCCTTTGTGATGGCACAAGAAAGGCAGTGAAGTCATCATTGTTAAAAGAGATCACACTCTGTAGTAAGAACACTTGAAATCTACTCTCTTAGCAAATTGCAAGTATACAACATAGTATTCTTAACTACAGTCACCATGGTGTACATCAGGTCTCAAGAACTTATTCATCTTTTAACTGAAAGTTTATACTCTCTGACTACCATCTCCCCATTTCCCCCCCCCACCAGCCCCTTATAGGTGTGGCAGGCTGAACTGTGTACCTCAAAAATTCATGTCCACCCTGAAACTTGGAACGCAACTCTATTTGAAAGTAGAATCTTTAGAGATGTCATTAGTTCAGTCAAGGTAAGATCACACTGGATTGGGGGTGAGGTGGAGCTACGTGCCATAACTGGTGTTTTTTTAAGAGGAAGAGAAGACACACAAACCTGCACACAGAAAACAAAAGGCCATGTGAACACAGAAGCAGAGACTGAAGTGAAGCAGCGACAGGCTGAGGAACATCAGAGATTTCCAGACACTAGGAAGAGGCAAGGGAAGAGTCTTCCCTGGGGCCTTCAGAGGGAGTGCTGACCTGCCAACATCTTGATTTCGGACTTTCAGCCTCCTGAACTGCAAGAGGATAAATGTCAGTTGTATCAGGCCACTCAGTTTGTGGTAATTTTTTAGGGCAGCCCTAGAAAATTAATATAGCGGGAGATAGCAAATGAGCCAGAGATAGCGTATTTGACAATAAATGACACCAGGAGATGCCGGGTCCTGACCTTGAACAGGAAGAGGTGGAACCTAAACTTTATAGGATTATCTATACTTACTGGACAATAAATAAACAAAAGCAAAAGAAAACCCGCCTCTTTCCACTCATTATTCGAAATCTTCATCAATAAATCACTATATTCCTTATGGACCCAAGAATTTTGTAAAGTCTTTTAAACTGTTTCTGTAGAGAAGAGCCCCACAGAAATATGATTTGTCCAGGGCCCTAAACACCCTGGATGTGGCCCTGTTGCTGTGCACCTACCTATCACTTTTGGTCCCTCTCTTTTTTCCCTCATATCATACATGCCAGTTTGCCTGAGACAGTCCGGTTTGTACCTGTCCTGGCAGAATTTTAAACGTGTCCCCTTTCATGCTCAAAAGGATCCCCTTTTAGAGTACAAAATTACAGGCCTTTGCAATTACACCATCAGCAAGTCTTATCAGCCCTATCTTTTAAAAAATCCCTATTTTTGACCACTTCTTACCATCTTTCAGTGGGTCTTTACAATAGCATCCAGACTGTTTTCCCTGCTTCATTCTTATTCCCTAACCCAACCCCCAAACACAATCTATCACCACCCCCCACCAAAAAATGGTCAGACTGGTTTTCTTAAAGTATAAATTGCTTTATGTCATTCTGCTTAAATAAATAAATAAACAGAACAAAGCCCTACAACTGCTTCCTATCTCACAGAAATAAAATCAAAAGCCCAGGATACCCAACCTCCAACCCTTCTTGTGGCTTCCTCCTTCTCCTGCCTCAGGCGAACACTCAGAGGCCACATCCTCAGAGAGCCCTTCCCTGATTACCCTGTCTACACTGTCTTCCTCCACCCCTGTCGCTCTCTAGTTCAAAATTGTCTATGTTCTCTTTGTAACACTTATTACTATCATAGTGTACGCCAAATCCTGTATGGTGATTTTAGTTTATTCTAGTCTGGCTCCCCCTGGCCCAGAATGTAAACTTAATGGGGGCAGGGGCTTTATCTTTTTTACCAATATAATTGCAATATCTAGAAAAATGCCTTGGACATAGCACTCAATAAATATTCACAGTATATGTAAAGCAACTGCTTTGTAGTGTAAACTAGACTATATAGTCAGGTATATAGCCATGGAAACAAGGGCAAAGAAGCAGTTAATTCAAATGGCTATGGCCAAAGGCAACTTCATATGGTTTCCAGATTAACGTCCCAGAAGCACCATTATACTCATATCATTCCAACACTGAAAAATCTTTAGAATCTTTATACTTACTGTAGAATAAATTCCAAACTCATTAGCATAGTATTCAAAGTTATCTTCAGTCTACCCTATTTTATTTTCTCCAACTTTAAGTTTTATCTGTAATCCTTTAGATTCAACTTAAAAAATTTCAGCCTTATTCTCGTGTTTTCATCTATCTGTAATGTCTCCTTCCATTCCCTGCCTTCCCCACAAACTTCTTTCTGCATAAATAATTCCAATTTGTCCTTCAAGGGGTAGTTCAAGCTCTCTCTGCACTACTGTGTATTCTCAGATAGCCCAGAGCTTTCCTGGCCTTCTTCTCTTCTCAGCAAGAGTGATTTCTTATCATGTGCATTAGTCATTTGGTATTTGGCAATTTGATTTAGTTATCTATTAGCTACATCTTATGTTTCATTAGTTTTTCTTTATTTATTTTTGTATTATTTTTATTGTCTTTTTCATTATTATTCATTCCCCTTATACCATTTCCCACCTTCATCTAACCCCTTCCCCCTGCAATCACCACACTGTTGTCCATGTCTATAAGTCTTATTTTTGCTCAGTTCCTCCACCCCCAAATGCCCCACCAAGAGCTGTCATCCTGCTCTCTATGAGTCTGTCTCTCTTTGCTTGTTAGTTCAGTTTGTTCATTAGATTCCACACATGAGTGAAATCATATGGTATTTGTTTTTCTCTGACTGACTTATTTCACTTAGCATAATGTTCTCCAGGTCCATCCATGCTGTCACAAACGTAAACGTAGATTTGTTGGGAAAGAACAATACTTATATTGTTGGACAGTCACAGAAGTGAGGCTACAGTAAATATTCAGTAAATTATTATTGATTGGTTAATAAGTGAACACATTTACTGAATGTAAGTGGCACATTTTCTGACCCATTATACTGGGGAGTAAGTTCTACTGAGGGCTATTTTTGAATCGAGTTTACAATATCTTAATTGGCTTAGGAAGAATGAGGTTAAATTGGAAATATGTATTTCTTGAGGTGGAGGAACTGAGACTCAAAAAGACTTTCTCTCAAACAAAAAGTATAAATATTAATATTCAAAGTAAATGGCAGAGAGAATGGAAAACAGCATTCCTTCCCAGGCCTCTTTTTCCCCCTGAAAGATATATAGAACTATAAACTTTTCTGGAAAGTTGACCACCAATCTATAAAAACTTGCTCATCATTTCTTTTTCTTTCTGTCTTTAATTTTTTTAAAACATCAAGATGTTGGTCCTCAGCCAGCAGAAAAATCATCCCTCAGCTCTGCATGCTTGTGGAACTCGGATGAAAGCGCAGAGTGCTGCTCTGAGTTTGCAGGTTGCGTTTCCATACCAAGAGCTCCTGCAATGTTCTAAGAGAAGCTTCCCAGAAGGAGAGCACATGTGACACTCATACTTTCCTGATGTTCACTTTCTTGAATGTGATTTCATGTACTCTTTTTTTAAAAGATTTTATTTATTTATTATTAGAGAGGGAAGAGAGGGAGATAGAGAAAGAGAAACATCAATGTGCGGTTGCTGGAGGTCATGGCCTGCAACCCAGGCATGTACCCTGACTGGGAACCAAACCTGCGATGCTTTGGTTCACTGCCAGAGCTCAATCCACTGAGCTACGCCAGCCAGGGCTGATTTCATGTACTCTTTATCTCTTTTTTTTTAAAGGAGAGCTGTTTTCTTGGCTCAAAATATTATTTTGTTTTCTGTTGCATGCATTTGCATAATGAAGCATTAACTCAAAATATAAATAACAAAATCAAGTAAATTTATTAGTCGACTTACAGTAATTGTACTCAAGTTCAATACGGGTGGTGTTGCAACATAAAATGCCTACAATTGTAAAATAAATCACAATCATGTTATAAAAAAAAGAGGTAGGAATATTGCTGAACAGCACTGTTTGAAAATCCAATGAGAAAGCTCCTGGAATTATGCTGCTTTTAATAAATAACTCTACAGGATACTGGCTGGGGCCCTATTTTCCTACTAGTGGTATAAAAAGTGAGCACGGTTCAGACTTTATCCCCTCTGTGAAGGCATCTCATTAATCTTTGTATCCTTAGGATGTAGCATTGTCTCCAAAAAGCAATCAGATGGTCACTTCTCTTTTTCATTAGACATTTTTCAGTTTCCCCTTTTCTAGTCCATAAATAAATTTTTCCGATCTCCTCCATCAGAATTATTTGCAGATTCTAGACCAAAGTTACTGAGTCAGTTTACAAAGATGAGACCTACACATCTGAATTTTTAACAAGATTCATAAATAATTCTTCTTTACATGAAATTTGAGACCCATATTTATACACACACACACAACATACACATGGGTATCACGTAACAAACACATTTCTTACTCAGAGAAAAATATAGTAAGCAGATGTCTAAAGAATAGGATTTTTGTATCAGTCTTTTGTATCAGTTACTAAAAGGAATGATTACTCAGTCAGAAGGGAACCTAGTTACCAGGTAAATGATGGAAAATGGTAACACCTTTTTGAAAATCTGCTTTGCACTTGCTATTTATTGGCCAGTGTGTTTCATAAGAAATCAGGACCCATCATGGTCTCTGCAATCTTCCCACACTCCCATCTGGAAATGTCACATATTTCAACCACATGGTTCCTCCAGTCTTCAAGAGGCCTACCATTTGGAGATGATTGGGAATACACAAAGAAGAAAATTCTAAAATGTCTTATATGTTAAAGTTGTAGAAATTAATAAAGCACGAAGATCACATTTTAAACAAATACAGGCATTAAATACATCAAAAGGCAAAGATTTTTTTCCTATTCTCTTTATATCATAAAGAAATTGCTCAAGTCCAGTTGTCCTTGTTGTTATTTTTTTCATAGACTTTTATATAGACTTTCTTTCCAGTGCTAGAATAGTCTGTGTGAAGCTGGTTGGAAAGGCCTATATCAAATAACTAATTTTCATGTGGAGAGATTTGTGCTGGTTTTCTACTTGCTTTGCCCAGAATTGCTAGAAGGCTAATCAGCATTTTTTTGACAAATGTCAAGTAATTAAATGATTATAGCTCTAACTAACTTTTCAAAAAAGATTAGCTCTGGTTGGTGTGGCTCAGCAGATTGAGTGCCGGCCTGTGAACAGAAGGGTTGCCAGTTTGATTTCCAGTCAGGGCACATTCCTGGGTTGCAGGCCAGGTCCTCAGTAGGGGGTTCACAAGAGACCACCACACAATGGTGTTTCTCTCCCTCTCCTCCCTCCCTTCCCCTCTGTCTAAAAATAAATAAATAAAATCTTTAAAAATATTATAAAAATAATTAATACCCTTTCAAGTGGATAAACTTAGGCAACCTTATTTCTTAACTGACTGGAAGAGTTTCTGATAACAAAGTGATGATATGTGCAATGCCCTAACAAGAGGCCTTTATATTAGAAAACAGAAAACATTCCAGTACATTAATGAAACCCTATACAACCCAAAGGCCAGAGAGAAATTAGCAGGGTATTTAAATAATTTCTGAGGGAAAAAAACTTTTGTATTAAAAAACTGTATACACATCTGTCCATTTGTGCTGTTTGAGTTGGTTTTTCCAGTAATTATCAGTCCATACTAACTTATCCACATTCTCTCATTGGTTTCCCAGCACTTGGTAAAGGGTATTGGGGACCTTTGCCAAGATAACAGAAGTGACTTTGAGCCTAAAGCAATGACTGGTTCCATTCCATATCATCATCATCATTGAATATGGAAAGAAAAGTAGCAACAGCATTAAATATTTTGTTGAAAAATACAGTGTGTGAGCCATTTTTTGAGTACCAGGAAACTTTCTAGAACTTTACATATGTTGAAATTCATATAAATCCTCATTACAAATTTATGAGTTAAGTGATATCATTATCTCAATTTAATTTAAAGAGGAAAACTAAAGCACAGAAGTTACATATTTTGCCCAATCATATTGCTGATAATTGTCAGAGCCAGGATTTAAAACAGGTAGGGTAGCTTCAGAGTCCACACTCTCCCCCACTGTGTTATGATGCTATGAAGCCTCTGTCTTGATTTGTCTTCCAGCCAAGACAGAGGTGTAGATAGATATACTTCACTTCCTCCAACAACCAAAAGAAGGATAACAATGAATTTAAAAACAAAAAAAAACTGAAATTGCCAGTAAATCAAACTCTTTGGAAGTCCAAAAACCAAGGAGTTAAAGAAGAAACACTCACCCAGATTGGTAGAAAGAGCAGAAAAGTTCACCTGGGTGGAAAGGACACACAGCAAGGTTGCCATCACTAGGTGGCCGAGTCTGTGGCTGGCAGACCGTGGTCCCACATTTGTATGCAGATAAACCCAGAGGAACAACTTGGGAGTGAGACAGACCATGCAACCCAGGGTTCCAGCGTGGGGAAAGAATGCCTCAGAACCTCTGGCTATAAAAGCCTTTGAGGGCTGTGGTGACAGGAGAAACTCCTAGTCTCACAGGAGAGTTTGTTGGAGGGACCACAGGATCCTAGAATGTACACAAGCATGCCCACCCACCCAGGTATCCGCACCAGGGCAGCACCACAAAAGGCACAGTCTGCTTTCAGGAAGCTAGAGTAGTGACTGAAAGTGAGGCAAAAGCCAAGCAAGTGGCATTATTGCCTCTCTGATCCCTCCCCAACATACAGCACCACAACACAGCAAAGTGGGTTGCCCCATCCTGGCACATACCTAAGGCTCCGCCCCTTACTATATAACTAGTGCTGCTCTGAGACAAAGAAATATGACCCAAATGAAAGAGCAAATAAAGCTCCAGAAAAAATACAACTAAGCAATGAAGAGATAGCGAACCTATCAGATGCAGAGTTCAAAACACTGCTAATCAGGATGCTCACAGAAATGACTGAGTATGGACACAAAATAGAGGAAGAAGTGAAGGCTACACAAAGTAAAATAAATAAAAATTAGAGGGAACCAACAGTGAAGGGAAGGAAACTGGGACTGAAATCAAAGATTTGGAACAAAAGGAAGATAAATATTCAACCAGAACAGAATGAAGAAACAAGAATTCAAAATAATGAGGAGAGGCTTAGGAACCTCTGGGATAATTTTAAATGTTCCAACATCCAAATCATAGAGGTGCCAGAAGGAGAAGAGAAAGAGCAAGAAATTAAAAACTTATCTGAAAACATAATGAAAGAGAACTTCCCTGATCTGGTAAAGGAAATAGATTTCCAGGAAGACCAGGAAGCTCAGAGAGTCCCTAAAAAGTTGGACCCAAGGAGAAACACACCAAGACACATCATAATTACATTACCCAAGATTAAAGATAAGGAGAGAATCTTAAAAGCAGCAAGAGAAAAAGGACATAGTTACCTACAGTTCCCATAAGCCTGTCAGCTGATTTCTCAAAAGAAACCTTACAGACAAGAAGGGGCTGGAAAGAAGTATTGGAAGTCATAAAAGGCAAAGACCTACATCCAAGATTACTCTATACAGCAAAGCTATCATTTAGAATGGGAGGGCTTTCCAGATGAGGTAAAACTAAAGGAGTTCATCATCACCAAGCCCTTACTATATGAAATGTTAAAGGAACTTATCTAAGAAAAAGAAGATAATCAAAACTATGAACAGTAAAATGTCAACAAACTCACAACTATCAACAACTGAACCTTAAAAAAAAAGAACAAAAACAAACTAAGCAAACTAGAACAGGAATAGAATCACAGAAATGGAGATTACCCTCAATGGAGGGTTATCAGGAGAGAGGAAGAGGGTGTAGAATGGGGGGGAGGTACAGGGAATAAGAAGCATAATTGATAGTCACAAAATAGACTGGGGGAGGCTGAGACTAGTGTAGGAAACAGAGAATCCAAAGAACTTATATGTACAACCCATAGATATGAACTAAGGGGGGTAATAATGGATGGAAGGAGGGTACAGGGCAGAGGAGGATAAAGGGGAGAAAAAATGGGACAACTGTAATCACAGAATTAGTAAAATATGCTTAAAATAAAATTAAAAATTACAAATTTCATTATAGAGCTCTAAACACTGAGTTTACCAGTCATTGTTTATTCTTGAATAACAGTTTAGATGCATACTCACAGGTCCTCAAAAATATATTTTTATCTAACAAAAAATATGTCCTAGATAACTAAATAGGTCTAATTTATAAAAGTAATATAAGAGAAATACTAAATGAGTATTATGTTATCCAGAATTAGCAATAATGCAATAATAGATTTTGGAGACCCAGAGTCTGACACTTAGAAACTTTAGTCTTTTTTCTATTCAAAATAATTTTAACTATTCCACCTCTTCTTCAAAAGTACTGAGGATATAATTTGAGCATGTTAACTAGTGTGAATAGAATTTTTAAGACAGAATATATATATATATATACTATTTTAAAGTAGAAAAAAAGTTATTTTAAACTGTTTACACACACAAGCATATAAAAATCCATCTCTATATATTGCCCAAGATTACAACAGAAAAAGTTGTTAACTAAAAATGTTAAACATGTTCCAGGTAACATAAAGTTCCAGAGGAACAAAATAAGTTTATGAAATACACTAAGTAAGCATTATCTGTCAGATGGGAGGCCAGAGCAGAGAAGAAGGCGGTGGGGGTCTCCACGGACTGATAAGGAAGGCAGGAGTGACATCCCCATGGACAGTTCCAGAGTTGAGGCCTAGAATCTGCTCTTCTGATGAATGACTACGTGTCACAGATACACCCCAATTCAGCATATGAAACTTTGAACATGTCTTTCCAAACTGAGAACACTTCATAGATAGCTTTTATGGCAAAAGTCCTAAGGCATATTTACAGTTTTGGACCATCAATTTACTTTACTATTAGGCTTTATAGCTTAATGATTAAAAGCATAGACTCTGATATTAGAATGTCTGGTTCAAAATCCCAGTTCCCCACTTACTACCAGTGTAAGTGGATAAGTCATTAACCTCTAAGTGTCACCTTCCCTCCTTTATCTGTAAAATGAAAGTGCAGATTTGCTTACCTTATGGGATGGTGATGAGAGATAGGCAACTACAGGCCATAGGCATAGTGTGTGTGCCACATGGTGAAACTTCAAAAACTGTTATTTCTTAGCTATAGCTACAAACCTAAAGAGCTGGAATTTTACTATCATTTGTAAGATGTCCTTTCCTTAATCTGCAGAAGTAAGTCAAGAGGTAAAGAAGTTATATAGAACATTTTTTTCCTATTAAAATTTTTTTATATGTTTATTGATTTGAGAGAGAGAGAGGGAGAGAGACATTGATCAGTTGCCTCCTGCATGCACTCTGACCAGCAACCAAACCCACAACCTAGCTATGTGCCATGACCAGGACTCTAACCGGCAACCTTCTGGTGTACAGGACAATTCTCCAAGTAACTGAGACACACCCTCCATGGCTCTTTTTTTTCTATCTCCTTTGTATTCTCTGAATATGGAAACATAAAAAGAGAAAAATAATAAATACCATTTTTAAAAGATACTATTGCTTTTGTTCTACTTAGTCCCTAAAGAACTTTAGGTCAAAACAGTCTGCTATGAGGAAAGTTAAGAAACTTTAATTAGGGTTTTGAAATTCCCTTTATAAAAATGCCATTATTCATTTAATACGTCAGTGAATATTTATTAGGTTCCAGGCACTGTTAGGACACAAATACAGAAAAACCAGGAAGTTTTTCTCTTTAAGATACTCAAAAGTAAACAGACAGAGCCAGGAACAATTACAATACCCCAAAAACAATTGTTTCATTGGAAGATTTTATAAAGTATGGTAAAATCCCAGACAAATAATTACCCATGTCTGTCTGGGAAAATTAAGGAAGGATTACAATTATGGTAGCTTTCCAGACAGATAGGAGAATTTCAGAGAAAAGAACACAAATATTCAAAGCACAGAAGTTGAAACTATAAAATGAGATGAGAACTATAAGCATTTTTGGAGTAAAAGAGTGTGTTAGAGGAGAGGTAAACTCTAAGTCAAAACAGACAAGTAGAATCTGATCATGAGGGCATTTCAAGTCATATAAAAGAGAGAATAGACAACAGGTTTACATTAGAACATAATTTTAATGACTGTAATAGATTGGGGTGGGTTGGGTTGAGAAAAGATTCAAGGGTATCAAAAAAGAGGCTATGTAAAATAATATGGATCTACCTCATGGTTGCCTTCAAAAGGCCGAATGTAATTTTAGGACTGTGTAAATGTAACTACTCCTTAACAGTTAAGTGAGAGGTCCGCACTGCAGCCGGGTAGAAACAAGGTGCCGGGCTGGATACAACAAGGTGGAGGCTGGATTTGGCTCATGGGCCTTGTGTTTGCCACCTGTGCTTTAGTGCAGCCCATTCATTTTAGAGAAGGGGAATCTGGAAAACCCAGAGGACAAGTGACTTGTCCAAAATACCAGGGCTACTCTGTCATTAGAGAATGTCTTTGTTCATTGCCAATAATAAACCAATTAATGTATCAATTCCCCCAAACTTAACCATTTACATTATCTACAATTTTAACCCAGATAATTTTAACCTCAGACTGTATCCCTTTCTTGGCATGGTGACATCCTACGCTCTCATTGAAGAAAAATCAAGAGGCCATAAGTCTGGTTTCTTATGTATTTACTTAGCAAAAATGAATTCAGTGATGACTATTCTAATCACTTTATAGACCATAAGCAAGAAAAGGACCTCAAGGAAGTGACCGAATGCATTGTGTCTGCCACACCAGTGTCTTAACTATGGGAACCAAATGATTTTCTATTCCTCTTGAAGGAAAAAGAAAGCCCATAATTTCCCTTGGGAAATACTGCCCTGCATTCTCTCACTTTGCCATGAGCAATCAAGTGAAACAAAATTTCCATCCTCTCACTTCAGGATTTAAGGGAAGAACTGTTAGAATTGCATTAGGAGAATTTTACAAAGTACACATTGCCTCACTCTAATCAAGATATCCTGATAAATTATTAACCCATAGAGAGACAGAGTTTATATGTAAAGAAATAAGTTGAAATTAATTGGATGTGAAAAAATATATATTAAGTTAAAAGTCAGAGTGATAGGGCTTAAAGTACCTATATTAGTAGCAGATAAGTTAGACTTCGAAGCAAAACGTATTATCAGAGATAATAAAAATAATAATAAAGGAAGATATAAAATTATAAACATGTATAAATCTAAAGCTGCAGAATTAAAGGAAGAACCATACAATTCTAAAATCTGTCCAGCAATGGCTATCATCTAAAGCCATTTAGAATGAATGGGCAGATGAAGTGCTTCCCAGATAAGGTAAAGTTAAGGGAGTTCATATTCACCCAGCCCTTATTATATGAAATGTTAAAGGGACTTATCTAAGAAATTGAAGAAGATCAAAAACTATGAACAGTAAAAGGACAAGAAACTCACAACTATCAACAACTAAACCTAAAAAAAAAAAGAAAAAGAAAGCAAATATTAAGCAAACAACTAGAACGGGAACAGAATCACAGAAATGGAGATCACATGGAAGGTTATCAGTGGGGAGGGGGAGGAAAAGAATAGTGGGGAAAGGTACAGGGAACAAGAAGAATAATTGGTAGGCATAAAATAGACAGGGAAAGGTTAAGAATGATATGGGAAATAGAGAAGTCAAAGAACTTATATGTACAACCCATGGACATGAACTAAGTGGGGGGAATGCTGGAGGGTTGCAGGATACAGAGTGGAGGGGGGGGTAGAGGGGAAAAACTGTAATAGCATAATCAATAAAATGTACTTAAAAAAAGAACCGTAAAATTCTACAATCAAATTTGGAGATGCCAACACCCTTCCCCATCTCAGCAATTGATAAAACTACTAGATACAAACTCAGTAAATACATAAGTAATCTGGAAAATATCATGACGTAAGTTATATTAACAGAATCAGCAAATGTAGAATACATATATTTTCAAGGGTACATGTACATGATGCATTCACCATGATATAGGACCATGAAAGAGTTCCTCAAATTTAAAGAGCTTAAAATCTGACAAGCATATTCTCTGACCCCAATACAATTTAGTTTGAAATCAACAACCACAAAAACACAGATTTCATTTCAATGTCTATAAGACTTTGAGAAGACTTTGAGATAGGCAAAAGTGCCTTAGAACACAAAGAACAAAAAAATTATGAAATTGATATATTAGGCTTTAACAGAATTTAAAACTTTTGTTCTTTGAAAGACACTATTACCAGATGGAAAAGGAAAAATACCAACTGTGAAAACATTTGTAACACCCATAAGACAAAGAACTTTGATCCACCGTATCTAAAGCACTCTTAAAACTTAATAATAAGCAGACAATTACCCAATTTCAAAAGTAAATAAAACATGTGAATAGACTTCACAAAAGAAGAATACGAAAAGATGCTTAGCATTACTAATTATCAAGGAAATGCAAATTAAAACTTCAATAAAAATACAAAGGGAATATTCATTAGAATAACCGAATTTTAAAAAGAGAAAAAAACTTACCAAGTCTTGACCAGATGTGAAGGAACTGCAGTTTTCATACACTACTGGCGGGGACGTAGAACAATGCAGGCATGCTGAGAAACAATTTGACAGTTTTTTAGAAAACTAAACAGCTAGTAGGTTGTTTTTTAGAAAACTAAACAACCTAGTCATTTTATTGCTAGGCATTTACACAAAAGAATCTAAGACATAAAAACCTGTACACGAATGCCCAAAGAAGCTTTATCTTTAACATGAAAACCTAGAAATAACCCAAATGGCCATCAATGGGTGAATGGATAAACAAATTATGGTATATTTACATAATGAAACACTAATCTATTGGTATACAGAATGGCATAAATGGACAACAAAATTATTATGCTTAGTAAAACAAGCCAAGATGGAAAAAAGAGTATATACGAGGGGGGACCCAAAAAATGGAATTTATTTATAAAAATTGTGTATCTATTCTTACATGTTTAAACTTCAGTCACCTTCAAAGTATTCTCCATAGGATGCAATACACCTACACAGACATTTCTCCACTGCTCAAAACAGTTTTTGAACTCGTTAATTTTGATGACTTTTAGTGCTTCAGCCATTTTTTATTTCACCTCTTCCACACTGGCAAAACATTTCTCTTTGAGAAATTTTTCCATCTGGGGAAACAAAAATGTCACTCAGGCGAGGCTGAGTGTATAGGGAGTGTGGGGCACAAGGTCATGCCCTTTTGGTCAAAAACTGCTGAACACTTAGTGCAGTGTGGGCCGGTGCACTTGTAAATCATCCATAGTGAAATGGGCAAAGGCATCGAGTCTTCAAAAAAAATTCACTGAAGCCAAACACAACCTCTCACAATGACGCCAGCTAATACACTGAAACAGATGGGTTTCTAGAACGCTCATCTAGTCAGGGAAGCCTGTACTACATAGGACCCACTCCCCAGCAGATAATTCCAGTTTTTGGGTCCCCCCTCATACTGTATGATTTAATTTACATCAATTTCTAGAACATGCAAATCACTCTATTACAGAAAGCAGGTCAGTGGTTGCCTGGGGACAGATGAGGAACAGATTACAAAGGGACAGAGGGAACTCCTGAGGATGCTAAAAATGCTTTGTATCTGGCTTTTAGTGATCGGTTCATGGATGTATGCATATATTAAAATCTGCCAAATGCACATTTTAAACTTGTGCATTGTATTGCACTCATTTATACCTCAGTGAAGATATAGGAAAAATTTAAATAATCCAGTATTGGGAGGGAGTGGGTTAACTACATAAGAAATAAGGTTAGTTATGTGTTGATAATTATTGATGATAGGTGGTGAGTAAGTACAGGGGAATTCGTTACACTAATATCTTTACTTTTTGATTCCTATGAAACCTGCAGAAAGAAGTTAATTTTCTGGCCTTGGCAGTTACTTAGCATTCTAGTCTCCATATTTGCTTACCATAGTACAAAGTGGCTTCTATACACATTAATAAACATTTTGCTATGCCTTCATAAATAAATCAGGCCAAAAACTAATAAAACCATGTTTTCTTTGTAATCAAGAATTATTTCTCAAGATTATTTATAATTATAAGATAGAACTGTTAAGAAAAAAATATTCAAAACCTGGAAATAGGCAAATGGATGACAACATTTTCTTTCAATGTCATGCTGGAACTTGTCTAACAAACATATCCAAGTTTACTGAGTTCTCTAGGGTATGCACCTTTGTTCGGCTTACTATTTACTACTGATTAGAAGACTACAGCTCTGGGGGTGTATGTTAACCTGTGGAGAACTTATAATGACGTGAACATTTCTTGTGCAATAACAATAGATAAGGATAGACAAATTTGTCTAGTAGAGATTTGTATCCAGTAAAAAATCAAATGACTCCTGTCTGGTGAAAAAATAAGGATAACCCCAAATATTGCACTTAGGGGTTTAGGGCATTAACTGGGCTTGTACCTAATTTGGCAATCCTTTAGTCAGTCAGTATTCATTTTCTTAGTGATTATATACATTTGTCTCTACCATACTGCACTGAACTAAATTTATCATACGTCTGGCTCTCATTTAAAAGTAGATATAATAGCTAAGATATGGAAGCAATCTAAGTGTCCATCTATAGATGAATAAAGAAAATGCAAGATATATATTATTCACCCCCCAAAAAGAATAAGATCTTGCCATTTGCAACATGAATAAAGAAAATCAAGGATATTTATATTATGTATACAACATAGATATAAAATATTTATATTATATATACATATAGATGTTTATACATAAAATATGTCTATGAATATTATTCACCCCAAAAGAGAATAAAATTTTGGCATTTGAGACAACATGGATGGACCTTAAGGGCATTATACTAAGGGAAACAAGAAAGAAAAAGACAAATACCATATGATCTCATTCATACATGGAATTTAAAAAAAGAAAAGGTCTCTCTCCCCTAAATATAGAGAACAGGTTGGTGGGTTGGTGGTCGCCAGAGGCATCAGGGGAGGGGTGAAATATATGAAGGGTATCAAAAGGCACAAACTTCCAGGTACAAAATGAATGCATCATGGGGATGTTTTAAAAAAGTAGATAAATCCCTGTGCTTACTTTTTAAAAATAGTGTAAAAATGCCCAAATCCTGCCTTGTGTCAGATACACTCTCTCTCCATTAGAATCTCTTAGAGAAAAAGGCAGAGGCCCAAAGGCAACATTAAAGGGCACTGCATTATTTTTGGCTCAGCTTGGGCCTGAAGCTCCCAATGCAGAACTCTCTGGTAAAGTAGGTTTAGGCCTAAAGGGAAACTTCTTCCACCTAACTCCCAAACTAAATTTTATCATCACTCAGTTATGCCAGCCCTGGTAAATGAAGAGAATAAGGTGATCAAACGTACCCTTTAGGTTAGCTTGACACCTGGAAGAAAAAAAGAAGAAAGGGCTATAGTCCTGGGTGACCTTTTAGCAAATAGTAACTCTTTGGTAAATGTGCTTAATCAGTGTCCTGAAATCTGATAAATCAAATCAATCACAATGTGGTACTGACGTATTAGGAAGGATTAGGAGGGGGTAGTGGGCTAATCCCCTAGATAAATACCTATACTCAGAGCAAGACTGATATGAGTAAATTCTGGGAAAGATTACAATCTAGTTGGAAAGACCAGACTTTGAACTTAAATAGTACCAGGAGAGCTACTGATGCAGAGAGTCTAGGTTAGAGTGGGAGGCAAGATTACTACGGACTGGACTGGGGCATTGTGAATGCATTTTAATGGAAAAAAATGTGAGGTTTTTTGTTGTTTTTGTTTTTAGGAAAGAAGCAAATGCAGGAATTTATAAAATGGGCTCTAGAGACAGGAAGACTACAGAGTGTACCCTAGGATACCAATTCTAATTCTTAAGAGCAGAGATATAGGAACAACAATGGAAGTAGAAATTACATGTATATTTAAATAAAATATTAAAAGAAGATGGGGGGGGGGTGACAGCAGGGCCGGCCGCAGGACCAGAAGCATGAGGCTGAGTTCTAACACACACTGACAGACAGCAGCAGGACCGCACTGCCCTGGGAAAAGGGAAGCTCTGGCCCCCAGCGGTCAGGACTCCTCTCTCCCAGAGCACTCCCTCAAAGCACCCATGATGGCTGGCTCTCTAGACATTCCATCGCTTGAAGTTAAGCAAATCTGATCAGTCCTCTAGACATCAACATTAACTCCCCAGATACTCCTGCTTATCTTCTAAAACAAATTGGACTGGAAGAAAGAAAACAAAGGCAGATGTGGGGGGGGAGATCTGTGTTTTATTTGGGGAGGAGACAATAGAGGGTGTTACAGGGGTTGGAAGCCCAGACTAAGTCAACCCCAAAACCTGGTATTGAGTGCAGGGCACAGAACCAGCAGGGAAATGCCTGGAAGCCAGCCCTGGCCAGGCCACTGTCTGTCTTTGGCAAGCCATTGGTCTTATTTCCATAGAAATAAATGTAAAATGAGAGATTTCAATCAAGAGAATGATCTCCTACTTTCCTACCAACTCTTACATGTTAAACTCTAAAAATTATGAGTACAAGAAATTAAGTTTAGCAATAGCTTGAAAGAATAGAAAAGCAGTAGAAGTTAATTTTACATAAATAAAACAGCAATAATCATTGGATCTGTCCTTTTATGAAACTTTTAAGCACCTTACTTTCTCAAGGGAAACCAAGCTACCTTAGAGAATGGGACAATTACAATCATAGTAGTAATGCTAAAAAAAAAAACCAGAAGGGGGTAAAGACCATGCGGTCATTGTTTTATTAATGAGCTGCTGCCTCCTACAGTACAGATCAACATAGCTCTTGAACTTGAAATGTTTTCTTAATAGCAAAACCAAACAACGATTGTGCTTTAATAGTCTTGCTTTTTTGTAGTTTTTTTTTTAATTAGGGTGGTGGAAAGAAAATAGGATATAGACTTAAAATTTTTTGAAGTTTACTAGTACCTGAATGCAAATGTTTCCTGGCTATATGCAAGCCCTGCCTGAGCTTGCATTTGTAGGTTTCCTGCACACATTCTCTGGAGCCTGGCTTTCTTCTCTGTGCTTTGTGCCACCTCATTTGCAGCTGAACAAAGAACAATCCTGTCCATTTTACATCAGTCTTGCTTGAAGAGTTCATAAGAAAACAGTGATACCGAAAGTGGCAGACTCTTGAGAAAATGTAATTACACAGAAACAAATAGGGTATGTGTTAACCTAAATATGTCTGGAGTGATTTATTATTTTTGTTACACTTCAATAAGTTTTTGTCTTTGATGTGGGAATTTCCATTGAAGAAAATGTGTAGTAAATTCTAACAGTAAAATAGGAAATAGAAGGGCATGGACTCTGGAGCCAGACTGCTTGGGTTTGAAATCCAGCAATAGGCCTTACTAGTTATGTGACTTGGGTGAAGTTGGTTAGCCTGTCTGTGCCTCAATTTCCTCAGCTATAAAACAGGGGGAATGGTAGTATTCATCTCCTAAGTATCAAATGAGACCGTCTTTAGAAAGGCCTTAGGACAATAGCTGGCACGTGCTATATAAGTGTTTATTAGTACTAATAAATGTCTGTTAAATGAATAAACTGGAGGAGAGGAAGATCTGAATCCCTACTTTCTCATATACTTTCCCTTTCACAACTGTCATCCATGTCTCTTCTGTATCTTTCCATTCTGTGACAATTAATCATCTTTTTCCTATTCTTTTTTGTCAGATACACTTTCATGTTTTTCCACCACTGTAGAGAAAATAAGAATCAAAGAAACATCAACCAGAAAAATGCCTCTAATGGAGTTTAGTCCCTTCATCTACAAGGACAAGGAACTGAGATCCAGAAAGATTAACTGACATGTCAAGGGTCAAACAGCAAACAAGTGGCCACTTCTTATCAGATGTTCAAAAGCTCCTTCTCCTCTGAAGTATCTCTCTTTCTCTCTTCCTCCTCTTGCTTCTCTCCTCTCTCTCCTATACCCCAATTCCAGTGGAGAGTTGCAAACTGAATATGTTGTTTGAGTCTGTCGTAATATAAAGTAAAATAACATGCCCACAGAGCTGAAATAGAAATGGGAACCCAAGGTCGGAGTTTTCTATCTTTTTAAACAGTGATATGTAAGTTGTTACACACTAAGTGAGTAAAAAAAACATACATTTATTTTGTATTGAGTTCATTGGGGTGGCATTGGTTTGCAAAACCATGCAGGTTTCAAGTGTACAACCCCATAAAATATCACCTGCATATTGTATCATGCACTCACCGCCCCACACAAAATCTCTTTCTGTCCCCATATTCCCTCCTTTTGTCCCCACTCCACCCAGTCCCCACCCTCCTTTCACTCTGGCTATCACCAGACTGTTGTCCTTGTCTATGAGTTGTGCATATGTGTTTTTTGGTTAATTCCTTCACTTTATCTCATCCAATCTCCCAGCCCTTTTCCCCTCTGACAGCTGTCAGTCTGTTCCATGTATCCATGTCTCTGTTTCTATCATTTGTCAGTTTACTTTTTTCATTGGATTCCATATATAAGGAATATCATATGGTATTTGGCTTACTTCACTTAGCATAATAAACATGAGGTCCCTCCCTGCTGTCACAAATGGTAACATTTCCTTCTTTTTTATGGCCCAGTAGTATTCCATTGTGTAAATGTACCACAGCTATTTTATCCAGTCATCAACTGTTGGGCACTTGGGCTGTTTCTAGATCTTGGCTATTGTAAATAATGCTGCAATAAACATAGAGGTGCATATATTCTTTTGAATTAGTGTTTTGATGAAGACTAAGTAATAATAAAGGACAAAATAAATCCTCTTTCTACCCATGTGTGACTGAAAATCTAATATAAGGTATTTTTATTAGAGGATTTTTTTCTACAATATATGACTTTGGATTTCAAGTACAGAACTTCTGTTAACTATAACGTGTAGAAAACTAGTAGATAGACATAACCAGATTAAACAAGAGAAGCAGATAGGAATAGAACAGAGTTTGTCCAGGAGGTACTCATAGCTTGGTGGAGGAAATTAATTAAATCTTGCAAATCTCCCTTCTTATTGGCCATAAACTCCTCCTTTCTTTCTGTTTACAGAAAAGGCAATTCTTGATCAACCAATAATGTGCCCATATGGTTTATATTTTGATTGTTTTCTGTAAAATTAAGCTTCTAGTGACACATCCTTCCACTGAACTCACAGGACTTATTGCTTAAATAATATATTTGGCCATTAGTTGTTCATGCTGTGATGTCTCTTGTATCTTCATTTTTAATACCACTTTCAGATTCTATCATTTGTATATATCTTGTATCCCCAACTGGATTATAAACTGAAGTTAGCAATCTTGTTTTATTCTTGCTTGTACCCACTGCTCTATCATGCTGAAAAGAATTCCTTGTGCCCAGAATGTCTCAATAATTATTTTTAATCAATCAAGCTACTTTTGATTGATAACATACTTATTTTAAGAAAATATTAATTCACTCATGCAACCAAAAATTATCCAATACCTACAATGTGTCAGCCATCACCCTGGAATTATAGCAGTAATAGCAGTAAATTCAGTAGAGACCCCAGCTAGCATCTTAGAGCTTATGTACTACAAGGGAGAGAAATGACAATTAAATACCACAGTAGATAATATATTATCAGTTAGTATTAAATGCTTTAAAGAATAATACAGGCTAAAGGAATAGACAATGGTTTGAATAATCAAGGAAGACCTCTTTGAAGAGCTAACATATGAGCAAAGGTCTACCTGCCCAGGTAAAGTGAACACTGAGTACAAATACCTAAAAGTGAAATTCCCTTGGTGAGTGAAAGACATGGCAAGAAAGCCAGAATGTGTGTTTCAGAGTGTGCTAAGGGGAAAGGAGTAGAACCGGCTTGGGAAATTATTTTTTAAAAACTCATTTTATTGGATCTGACCCAGTCATTAAGTAGTCAGTAATTTGGAGTAATATTCTTACCTTAATACCATCAGTTTGGTTAATAATGCCAATCTTAATTCACAGATCTGATAAATATGAAAGGAGATAGGATATGTGAAAGCATCTTGAACAATTATAAGGCATTATGATTATGATCTTAAATCCTCAACCTCTGCTTTAAGGTTTTCAAGTGGGTTCTGTTAGAAAATGTCACTTCTTTTCTTCTCTAGTTTTCCTATAATTATATGACCTCAACTATTTAAAACAAAATATAATGGAAAAAGAAATATAGATAAATCCACAACTGTAGTAGAAAATTTTCGTATACTTTTCTCAATAATTGATAGAACAAGCAGACAAAAATAATGATATAGAACAATAGAACAAGATTTACAAACTTCACTTAATAGGTATATGTAACACTGCCTTTATCTACTACAAAACATACATTTTTTACAAATTCACATGGAATATTCATTGACCTTATATTGAGTCATAAAGCAACTATCAACATGTTTCTTTTTTTAAAATCATATAAAGAAAGTGTTATGAACACAACGCAGTCTACAAATCAGTAGTTTTTAAATATCAGAAAGTCTCCATGGGTTAGAAGGATTAAGAAATCAAACAAAGAATAAATAAAAGAAAATTAAAATGGAAGATATCAAAATTAAGAACATGTTTATTTTAAACATATTATAGTCTTTAAAGGCATATATTTGAAAAAGAGAAAAAGAAAAAAATGAGCTACTATTCATTTCAATAAATTAAAGAACATCAAATTAAACTCTAAAACATAGGAAACAGACTAAATATTCATAGAAAAATTTCTGAACTAAGAAGTATACATAAAGTAGAAAGGATCAAATGTCAAAAGCTGGTTCTTTGAAAAGACAAATAAAACTAGAAAACCACTAGTGAATAAGTACAGGAGAAAGAAGACACATCCACAGTAGAAATGAGCAAAAGAACATGTTGCAGACATTAAGATATTACATGAATTTTGTGAACAATTTTGACAATGAATATAAATTTAGGAGGAATGGGTAAATTCCCAGAAAAATATAACTGTGACTCAAGGAGAAAGAGGAAATATGAATAATCTCATACCCATGAAAGAAACTGAATCAAGAATGAGAAGTCTTCCCACAATGGCACTCCAAGCACAAATAGTTCCACTGGCCAGTTATCCAAGTATAACACATGCTTAATCTAAGAGGCTAGTTTTAACTTTGATATCAAAACCCAAAGAAACATTAAGGGAAAAGAAAGTTGCTAATCAGCCTAACCATAGACAAAGATGCAAAAATCTTCAACAAAGTACTGACAAACTAAATCCAAAAATATTAAAAAATGGTAGCACATTTTAATAAAGGAGGATTTATTCCAAAAATATAAGTATAGTTTGACATGAGAGAAACAATTTAATATCCTACATTATCATATTACCTTAATATAAGAATATCATATTACCTATATTTACCAATATTTATTGGTAATATTGGTACCTATATTACTAAATGTTACCAATATTTATTTGTAGTAGAAAACAATATTTAGCAAAAAAAAAAGAATACAAAAGAACATCTTAATCTGGTAGAGTGGGCAAGCTGTTTCTTTTTAAAGAGCCAGATAATAAATATTTTCAGCTTTGTGGGCCATTTGATCTCTGTCACACTACTTAACTTCGGCATTGTGGCACTTGTAGATAATAATTACATGAATGGGCATGGCTGTGTTCCAGTGAAACTTTATTTGTAAAAACCAGTAGCTGGCCAAATTGAACCCATGGGCTATAAGATTGCCACTCCTTAGTTAGAGGGTATCTGTAAAACATAACTTACTGGCATATATCACAACTGATGGTGAAACCATTTCCTTTGAGGTAGGAATGAGACAAAATTTCCCACTCTTATAACTCTGATTCACAAGGATCTAAGAATAAATCTATAAAAATAGGTATAAAACTTCTACAGAGAAATTTACAAAACCATGAAACACAAAAGAGGACCAAATCAGTGGAGAGAGAAAACATGTTTGTGTACCAATATCTCTAAAGTATAGACTCTCTGCTGTATAGATTAAATATAATTTTAAACAAAATCTCAACATTCATTTTATAGAGCTTAACAAACTGATTCTAAAATATATGCAAATTTTCAAGAGGTCAAGAACAGACAAAACATTTCTAAAGAACAAGGTAGGGGGGCTTGATCTAACAGATACTGCAACTTATTTCAAAGTTCAAGTAAATAAAAGTGTGTGGTGCCAACCCAGTGACAGAGAGCTTGGAAATAAGCCACGTTTTCATGATCACTCATATATAACAGAAGTAACACTACCAGTAAAGACATGGCAGCTTGTTAAGTAAACGTTGCCAAGAAAACTGGATATCCATGTGAGGTAAAATAAAATCAGACTTATTCACACAACCTATTCAAATCAATCACAGATAGATTCAAGACCCAAATGAAAATAGTAAAACTATAAATCCTTATGAAATACTTAACTTACAGCATAGGATGGACCTGAAGAATACTATGCTAAGTGAAATAAGCCAGGCAGTGAAAGGCAGATACCATATAATATCCCTTATATGTGGAATCTAATGAACAAAATAAACTAATGAACAAAATAGAAACAGAAGCAGTTACATGGAACAGACTGACAGCTGCAGAGGAAAGGCAGGGAGTGGGGAATGGACGAAAGAAGATGAAAGGGCTCGCCAAAGAACTTGTATGCATGACCCATGGATGTGGACAATGATGAGGGGATTGCCTGGGGCATGGGAGGGAGCTGGGTGGAGAGGGAAAAGGGAAAAAGAGTAAGGACAACTGTAATAGAACCAACAATAAAATACAATAAAAATAACTAAAAATAAATAAAAGGTACTGGTGAGGATGTGGAGAAAGGGGAACCCTACTGTTTTTTAGTGGGAATGCAGACTGGTGCAGCCACTATGGAAAGCAGTATGGAAATATTTCAAAAAATTCAAAATGGATCTACCTTTCAACCCACCAATCCCACTCCAGGGAATATATCTGAAGGAACCCAAAACACTCATTTGAAAAAACATATCCACCCCACCTATGTTTATTGCAGTGTTATTTACAATTGCCAAGATATGGAAGCACCCCAAGTGTTCAACAGTAGATGAGTTAATAAAATAACTGTTGGACATTTAGACAATGGAATACTACTCTACCATAAAAAAGGAAGCAGAAAATTTTACCCTTTGGGACAGTATGGATGGACCTGGAGAGCATTATGCTAAGTGAAATAAGCCAGTCAGAAAAAGACAAATATCATATGATTTCACTCATGTGTGGGATCTAAAGAGCAAACTGAACTAACAAAGAAACTGGGGACAGGCTCATAGAGAGAGAGCAGGATGACAGCTAGTGGAAGTTGGGAGTTAGGAGATGGAGGGACTGAGCAAAAAAGAAAAAGCACTTATGGACACGGACAACAGTGTGGTGACTTCTGGGGGGCAGTGGGTACAAGGGGACTAAATGGTATTAGAAAAAATACAATAACGATTAAATTTTTAAAATAAATTTAAAAATTTATTTAAAAAATAAAATAGCCCTGGCTAGCGTAGCTCAGTGGATTGAGCGCGGGCTGTGAACCAGGCATCGCAGGTTCGATTCCCAGCCAGGGTACATTCCTGGGTTGCAGGCCATAACCCCCAGCAACCGCACATTGATGTTTCTCTCTCTCTCCCTCTCTCTCCCTCTCTCTCTCTCTCTCTCTCTCCCTCCATTCCCTCTCTAAAAATAAATAAATAAATTCTTAAAAAAGTAAAAAAATAAAATAAAATAAAATAATAAACATATACATATGATCTTAGGGTAAAGAAAGATTTCTTAAATAAAACACAAACAAAATTATCTATGAAGAAAGTGATCGACAAATTCTTCTATATTACATTAAGAACATGTTTATCTAAACTATAAAGAAAATAAAAGTACAAACCATAAAGAGATGTTTGCAATGTATAAACACAAAAGAAACTGACATCTGGAATATAAAAAGAATTCTATAAATAGATTTTTAAAAAACAAAAAAGGAAAAAAAATGCCCAACTGTCAGATAACCATAAAAATGATTTTCAATTTCATTAGTGATGACAAACATGAAAGTTTCTACAACCATTAAACATACATCAGACTAACAAAAATTTTTAAAGTTTAATTATCCTTCATGTTAGTAAGGATGTGGCTGTGGGAACTTACATATACTGCTGGAAAACTATTTAGCATTATATAGTAAAATTGGAGATTATATTTCCTTTGACTCAACATTCCCACATCTGGAGAAAAAGTACAGGAATGTTCATAGCTGGAATCATACCAAATGTATCTCAACAGTAGGACAGATATAAATTGTGATATATCCATGTAATGATCTACTTATACAGCAATGAAATGAATAATAGCAAATACAACAATATGAAATGTTTCACAAATGTAATACTAAAATATAGAAGCTAGGCAAAAAACCATATGATTCCCTTCAAATAGAGTTTTAAAAAAAATGAAATGCAGTTTTTAGAGTTGCATACATAGGTGTTAATGTCTGTTTTCTTTTCTTTATAGTTTTATGACAAAAGACCATAGAATAGATACCTCCAGGTCAAAAAGATGGGCCCGTAACCACAGAGGGACAAAAGGGTTTGTGCACATGATAAATGTTTATTTTACTAACTTTTCTATATATACACTATATTTAGCAATAAAGAAAAAAGCAAAACAAAACCCCCCAAAACAAGAGTACATTTTGGGGGGTAATTTCTAGGTTTTCTTCTTGAGTTTTCATTTTGTCATACCAACTAACTGTCATAAAATTTCTTACATTTCATAGATTATATTTTTCCCACTAAAATGTATTCCCCTATAGTGTTAAACCACATTCTGGAAAAATGAGATCTGTGACAATGAATTTATAGGTACTAAAAAATATACACAACATGTAGAATGGAAATCTTCTCCAACTCCTACCCTTCAAAGCTGCTAAAGATGAAAATCTGGCCTGACATAGAACCATAGTAGCATAAGCATACAAAGGTGATATCAATTTTTGTCTATCTATGAATAAAGGAAAACAGGACACATGATTTGTATAGATATTAGATGGATTACAAATACACAAAATGTTTAGAGTAATCTAACAAAACCAAATTCTCAAAATATATTATTTTTTCACATGTGTTTCCAAATTTCTACCAAAAAATAGTATTATACAGAGGCTACAAGGAAAGTTATGGTTTCAAATTAATAGTTATAAATGCTGAATTTTTATCCATTTTTTAAGTATCAGTCCTGTATACCCTATGAAAGACATTTATATTTAATACCATAGTATGGTCTGAACCCTGTACATTAAAAATAAGAATTAAAAATGTTCTTAATAGACACATTTTTAGAAAGCTGAAGTAGTAATAATTTTAAAACACAGTTTTCACGAAGCACATTCCTCTGTGCCTAGAATCTGTCTTCTCAATTCTATTTTGAGATTTTTGGTCATTTCTCTGACAGCAATGCCAATAAGGCCGCCAGTTGCCATTAATCTCAGTTTTGTGGAAGAATAAATCATTCCCACAATCAATTAAACAATGAATGCATTAAAAGAAGACCAATTAGAGCTATGTCTAGACACTCACCCCATAGTTAAGAGACAGGCTTGTCATAATAATTTCAACTTTAACTGGAAATTTATTTAATAATTCCTTACAGCAGTGTGACAAGGCTGAAGATTTTATTGTGGGAGTACCCAAATTCAGTAGAGTTTAAATTGAAATAATCCATCAGGAATTTCTGTTGTATGTCTGCAAAACTTCCCTCTACCATTGGTGTATATGCTCTGGATTTCTCCTAAGCTTTGTTTGCCAATTACGTACCATGTACAGCACACTCTGAGGGTTGTACGTGTACTAGTTTTTTTTCACGATTCCAAGCTTTTAAGACATTGCCTTGCAAAAACAAGGACAATTCACAAACAATGGCTTTACGTGATTTTTTTCCTTTAGGTAATCACCATTATACAGAAGACAGATTTTAAGTTGTTTTAATAATTCAGGCCTGTGTGGGAATAAAAATTTCTGAGGTCTTCTTGAATTCAGTAGGTGATCCTTACAATTAAATGTATCAGTTATTGTTTCACATATTGTTTCTTTTTAAATATTTCATTTATTTATTTTTAGAGAGGGAAGGGAAGGAGATAGAGAGAGAGAGAAACATCAATGTGTGGTTGCTGGGGGTCATGGCCTGCAACCCAGGCATGAACCTTGACTGGGAATCGAACCTGCAACACTTTGGTTCGCAGCATTCGATCCACTGAGCTATGCCAGCCAGGGCTCATAAATCATATATTGCTTCTTAATGCCATGAACGTATAGATGAATTTTGGCAATTTTCAGAGAAATTCTGAATAAATTCTTAAACTAGTTTCTTAAGTTTTATTGTTGTCATCCCTTTTGTTGTTGTCCAGTTTCATATGCCATATTTTATTCACCAAAATTAACATTCATTTCCACCCTGAGGAAATAGAGAAATAGTGCAGTTATTTATCTAATGATGTATTGGCAACAGTAAATTTCAATTTCTTCCTTTCACTGATATACCAACAGTTTTCTCATTAAGGTAGTAAGGGGACAGAAAAGCCATAAACACAGACAGAGAGCTTTAACACTGTTGGCAGGGGAAAGAGACTAGGGCTGGGGAGAGGGAGCTTGGTGGAGCAAAGGAGCATTCCCTGAAAACCTAAGCTAAAACAGAAATGCTCTTGGGTGTACCAAGTGAATCAGGGAATTACAAAATGCCAAGCTTTGGTTTATTGCCATTAATATGATATTTTTAAGTAAAGGCCATTATGATAGAGAATAATTTTGAAAATTTACAGTGTATTTAGTGCCCATGAAACAGAGAGAAAGTAATGGGTAAGCTACAGGTACGGAGCAGACACAGGTATCCATCCCCCGACTCCAGTATGGGTTGAACCAAAGTCCCAAACAGGTGTCTTAACTTTAGGTGACAACCTTAGGGACTTAAAAATACACTACTCAACAATTACATAGCAACTTTATGAATTAGAAGTGGACCATGAGTGTCTCATCTGGACCCTTGCATGAGCATATGCATGTTCACAAGCAGCTGAAGTTGTAAGTAAAACGTCATGCACATGTATACATAACACAACTTCCTAGGGAGAGAATCTATAGCATTTGTAAACTCATTTTTAAAATGCATACAGTCTTTGAGAATGTTTAATGTCTATGAGGTATATGCTTCATTTAATGCTATGTCCCAGCAGAATAACCTATACCCGTGCATAAAGAAGAAGTATTTCATTGGGGTATGTAATTAAATATTTCAAGACTTTTTCCTTTTATTTTACAAAAGTTTCCATGGATTTTTCAATCTAAGCATATCAAGCACTATAAACAGTATACCTTAAAAATAACTAAGAGAAAGATGTCCTTGTGACACAAACAGGCATATACAATGACACGTCCTACTCCTGTCTCTCCAGCTGAGTCTTGTTCTTCATCCACCAGTCATGTGTAAACCTTCTGTGCGAAATAAAAACTGACACTCTATGAACATATTAGAGATATGAATGATAGATAGATAAATAAATAAATAAATAAAACTGAGACAACTATAGCTTCTTGAATTATGATTTTATCAATGCAAAGCAATAGTTCCTCTTTTCATTTCTCATTGCCCACTGGTTACAAGAGTTAGGAACAGAAATGTAATGATAAAATATGAACTTTTAACAATGAACCATACCCTAACCTTGTCTAACCAAGTCTTCTGTCACCCACCAGATCTTATTATGACAGCTTTAAATGTCTTTCCTAATAGCAGCATTTGAAGGACTGATTTAAGAAAAAAGCCATGTTTGCATGTATACATAACAGGGAGAATGTGGGAGGCTAATAAATGTATGTTTCTCATGAAAATAAAGGAGAAGGACAAATTGTTTTCATCAGGGGAAAAACAAATAAGAGTAAATATACATGTGACATGACTATAAAAAAATGACTCAATCTACTCTTTAAAAATCAGGGCAAGCCTAATAAAATAAGCTCTAAAATAAACGAAGTCTGACTAAAATATCTCAGCCTACAATCCAGAGGAAAAGTCACTAAAAACTGAAAATATAACCTGGCACCATAATACTTCATTCCTCTATGCCCTTGGAAACAAAGAAGCTGGAAAAAAAGGCATGCAAAAATATTCTAAGCCACACAGTATTACAAATATACATGTGTTGACATATGGTTCACCTTTATATATTGACATTAACATTAATGTTGATTCTCTTTATATATGAAGGACATAAATACAGCAAATCTAAATAACTGAAAGATCTGTTTCACTGTTCACTGTTTAACTCTGAAATATACAGATTTATGTGTGTCTAAACATATAGCATATTTATTACATTGGGCAAATATTGTAGATCAAGGCTTACCTCAAAGCCTGGCTGACATGCTCATGATTATTATTTTCTTTTATTCATTCAACATCATTCATTATTTCCTGCACACCAGTGTGTGGTAATAGAATTTATTTTTTGCAGTGAGAAAGACCTGAGTTATAGTCTCAGAACCACCATTTAATAATCAATCTTACACAAGTACCTTGATGGCTCAACTTTTCTGTCTGTAAAATAGAAGTGACAATGGATCCTTCAGAAAGATTTAAGAAAAATGGCTTATCAACGGAAACATGATTTCCTTTTTCCCACACTTGTCACTGTTCTTGAATCTTCTTATTCCAACTCTGATTTCAGCTTCATGCATGGAAAATGCTCAGCACAATGACTGACACATGATGGCCCTCAAAACATAGTGACAACTAATGGTTAGAATGTGAGTAACCTATACCAGTGGATACTATCTTAGTCTTATGGTTCATCTTAAAAAACATAAATGTCTTAAAACTTATGTCTGGAGTCAAGAGTTGAACCAATTGTGCTGATATTTAAGGGTTAACAAAAATGCAAGTCAAAGTTAAACCACATCTCTGTTACCATTTGGATTTTTCACTATAATATACTATGGTGCAAATGGAAGATCTGACTCATCTCTTATTTGCAAATTACCTCAGCAAACATGGAAGCAATTTACAACCAATCACGCTACATATTAAAATTTCACAATCCTCTGTCATCTGTTGTTGTCATCAGGAAGACCACTTCCTTCATACTAACTTCTGTTTTGTATTTTAAAACTGACTACATGTCATCCAACACATTAAAAAGAGAGCCTCTTAGAACAATTTTCTCTGAGAGGGATAGTACAGTGAAGGATTCAATGTGTGGAAGATTATTTCCTCTTAATTGATGTTCTAAATATTTTAATTGCTTTGACTACACACTAATCATCAAAGCTTCAACCCTGTCTTTGCAAAAATTATTTCATTATTAATGTACCCAGCAGAGTAACACCAGGTAGGGCCCCACAAACTAGAGCACACCTCTAATGGTAGTAAAGGCCTGTATCTGAAAAAAAATAAAAACAAGGCCTAAGGAGGGGGCTTTATCCATTCGTGTCTCATGTTTTCAGAATTGATTTGATTCTCCAATTCCTACAGAGCTGAAGGTCATATGGGCATTAACCAGGACTCTAGAGTTGCAAGTCACAGAAATCCAAGCTAACTAGTTTAAGCACAAAATAACCGGTGGGTGGAGTCTTATCGCTGTGGGTGGCATCTCATTATTGTGGCTGAGATCATGTGCTCTCAATTCTTATTTCAGCGCCATCCCTTTTTAGCTGTGCGATCTTTGGTAAGTCAATTATGCTTTCCCTTCCTCAGCTCCCATAAAGAGGGGACAGAGATAAAAACCAATTAATGGCGCTCTTGGGCGATTACATAATTTAATACATGTAAAGCACTTAGAAAATTGCTTGGCACATAATAAATGTTCAATAAATTTTTAAAAGAGCAGAGATAAACCTAATTTTCGAGAGAAATGGAACCAATGGATGAATGCCATCAGGATTCACTTATTCTATTTTCATTCTATCTAGAATTCAATATTTCACAACTTCAGACAAATAGCTTAGCAACTGGTCTAAAGAAACCTTTTTCCCTCAGATCAATATAAAATATTTCAGGGAAGGACTCTGATTGGCCCAGTTTAGGTGATGTGCTCTTTCCTGCACTAGCTACTTTGCAGGTCGGGCTCTATGATTAGCATGGCCAGGATTCCAGTTTGTACCTGTTATCTCAGCGTAATGACTAATAGTGCACCTTCTGCTCTCAAAAGTGTCCTAATTTCCATAACATTATCCACGTAATATCCTTGCTAAAATGTTCAGCTCGAAACTAATTATAAGAAAACAATCAGAAATATCTAGATTGTGGGACATTCGATAATATAATCATCATGGATGCTTTAAAATGTTAATGTCATAAAACATTTTTTTAAAAGAAGTTTAAGTAAGATAAAATATGAAAAACCAATGAAATGCAAGATCCTAGGAACTAGGGGAATACCTACAAAGAAAATTTTGTGAACAGTTGTGTGTGATGGCTGTACTATGCTTATGTAGAAGAATGTCCTTTGTTCTATGATATCTACACTGAAGGAGGTAAGAAAAGACTGTCACATATGCACCTTGCCTTCAAGTAATTCAAACAAACAAGAGAAGGTTGCATGGATACTGAGAGATACAGAGCAAGTGGCACAAAATGTTAGCAACTGCTGAATCTGACTAATTCAACAGATTATATTCATTGTATTACTCTTTTGATGCTTCTGGAGGTTTAATTTTTTTCGGAATAAAGTCAAGGGAAACCTGGCCAGCTGTCTCAGTTGGCTGAGCATCATCCCATACACCAAAGGGTTGTGGATTCAATCCCCAGTCAGGGCACATAACTAGTTGCAGATTTGATCCCTGATGGGGGCACGCACATTGATGTTTCTCTCTCTCTCTAAAATCATGTACTCGGGTGAGGATTAAAAAAAAGTCAGGGGTCAAAATGACCCCCTGTGCATGTCATAAATTATATGGTTACCCTATCTATGATTGGACTACTAGGCTGGTTATCTGTCTTTGAACAATTACAGCTGGACAGGGAAGAAAATCTTGTAAAAAGACGGCTAGTTCCATTCAGAAGAGTATCTTATATAGGAAGAAGAGCAAATTCCCAAGAAATTTAAAACCAAGGAAGAATCAATGTGCATCAGGCAGCCACCCAGTTTATGTACTATAACATGCAAATCATCTCTAGTCCAAGTGCCATTATTCTTGAATTCCACTTATAAAAAGGAATAAGCCAATCATTGTCCTTTTAGCAAAGGAAATGCCTCTTTGTGAATTGCTTCCCTGGAATTACCACAGTCTTTTACATGTACCTACCAGTCAGGGAAACTTCACTGAGAGAGGCCTAGAAATTCTTACAATTGTGGTCCCAACAATTCGGTTCTGTCCAATCTGAAAATTTTGACAGTTATCCATTATAGCTACTATTTCTCTAGTCAAAGCTCAAGAGAACCTGCAAGCTTTCCTATCATGAAGCTTTTTTAAATTCAATAAAAATGTTAAAGAAGGCTCATAATTTTTTAGTTAATAATTATGTAAGGTATTTGAGAAGTAAGGCCATAAATAAAGATTTGAGTTTGAATCCCAAATTTACCCTTTGCAAGATGTCACTTTGGGAAAGTTACTTTACCTCTGAGACTTCACTTTATTGTGGGTAAAATGAGAATAATCACACCAGCCTTGCAGGGCTGTTGCAAGTACTGGATCAAATAAGGTAAATATGTAATAGCTGCTTTCTGTAAATGAAAATGATGATGAAGAGAAAGAAGGACTCAGCTCCTGCCCTCGGGGACCTCACTTCCTACTAACCTCTGTCCCTCCTCACCCATGTTGTTGCTTACCTCACCCATTTAGAACTTTTGTCTAAGACAAGTGAATGTTTCTCTACACAGGCAAGTGCAACACAGAAATATAGGCTTTTTGATGTCTGAGACCACCTAATTTCACAGCATCTTATTTTCATTTTTATCTTACTTTGTTTTTTAAACATTCCCCTAATCTAAGTTCAGTATGGTCCATTGAGTTCTAAAACAACATTTCTTCCCTTTTCTTACCTTTCTAAATGAAATATTGCTTTCTCTTTGTACAAAAATAATAGCCATTCTCTTCAGTTAATCAGATTTTCCCTGTCACTAGATATGTCTAAATGTTTTTGTGAATAAGTAGGACCTTTTTATAGAGTAATACATTATCAATAAAACAAAAGACACAGCTGGTGTATTACCTGGTACAAATCCTTTGGTTGCTGCAAGTGTGTAATAGATGGAAAGAATGCATGCAGTTAAGCTAATTGGCATGATGTTTGGATTCACCGGTTTAGAAGAAAATTATTTTGGTTAGAAAATTAAGAGAGCAAGACCTCATTATCAGTGTATGAAACAATCTGGAACACTAAAAGTCACTGAATTTCAAAATATAGACTGCAAACTAGGCAAAATTGAATAATACAGCTTTTTCATCTTTATACCACAAAAACCCAATACAGAGAAAAATAGAAGAAACCAGAATACCAATAAATATTGAATGATTTATAAAATAATAGACTAATAAAACTCGAACCAATTTAATAGGCAGCTAGGACCATAATATTTCAAATGAAATTAGTAGAACCTCAGTTATCTTTTTTAAGAAAGTCCACTATTTAACCATTTTAAGAGAACTACATTCATATATATTCAAAAGTGGCCTTATAGAAGGTCACCTATAGGATTTTAGAAACCTGCAAAGGCCTACTGTAGTTTGGAATATGATTTCAAGTGACTAAATTTTCTTATAAGTTGCCAGTGTAGTAAACCATTTTACCTAAGGTCACTAGAAGCAGAATCCAAAGTTTACAAAAATTGACAACAGCTGAGACGCTGTGCAGTGAGATATCACACCTTTCTTGTCTTCCCAACCTCTTCACCTTAAGAAAAAAAGAAATAGTGAAGAAGGATGCTACCTATGACCATGAAGTGCTAATAAGAGAAGACTTGAGACAGTCAAGTACATCCGTGCAGTTATCCATACAAACTTCAAAAGAGAAGTTATCTGTGGAGCTGCCCCAACCTGGAGTAACTTCCTCAAAATATTTTCCCACTCAATTCAGTGTAGTCTTACATGAGACACTGATTCATGATATGCTAAGATAATTGGTTCCATATTTAGGCTTCTCTTCTAAAATGAGAGTTCAGTGTCTCTCCCGCCATTTTCTGTACTCTTGAGCCCCTTACTCTCGTTCTTTAGTACCACAGGAAAATTTTCTCCAGCTGCTGTCTTAACACCAGTTTCAGTTAACTATTGCTGCATAACAAATTGCTCCCACATTGAGTAGCTTGAAACAGGAACAACCATTTACTTGCCGGCTCTGTAACTGGGCAGGGCTCAGCAAAGACAGCCTCGTCTCTGCTTCATGTGATGTCAGCTGGAGCTCTGCTAGGACTTTCGCATCCAAAACAGCTCTATTTACATGCCTGGCACCTCGGCTGAGATGCTGAAAAAGCTGGAGGCTAGGTTCTGTGGCTGGTCTAAGCATTAAACTGATATAATAGAGATTAACAGGACTGATTAAAAAATTTTAATTACCTATGTATTTATGGGAGTTACTCAAGGATATGAGACTCCAAAGGTCACCAAATGATTGAAGTTTATATACCATCTTGGGCTAAGGAAAGGAGCAGGGAACATGGGCTTCAAAGGTGGGGGTGCTGGGGGAAATTTATGGGAAGGTGAGAAGAGGAGATGTTTAATAAACAAAGGGGTCCTGCCATTCAGACAAGCTTCTCTGTTGAAAAAGTTTTCTCTAACATAGCTGTCTACCTGGTACAGGCTCCTTTCTCACATAAATTTCCCTTCCAAAGATATAACTTTTGCCCTGTTTTCTGAGCTGCTTCTGTGTCTGCTGTTTCTCAAAATAATCTTCATGGCAGGGAGGCATATTTAGAGGTGGTATATTCTGCCACCCTTCAATATGAACATCCCATTCATAAAAAACAATCCAAGAAAAAGGCATAACTTCACCGCAACTTTGTCTTCCATTTATATGTTTATATGTAATACTCTAATGTTTCCATTGTACAAAAAGGCAGAATTTTAAAATATGATTAGGACTTTCACTATCCGAAATACCAATTCTGCCCAAAACTCAAGATCTTAAATTATACTATAAGAAAGCCTACTGCTTTAAGAAAGTAGGCTCAGTTTTATAATCTATCTGAAGCAAAAATATTTCATTATTTACACAGTCCATTCACTTACTTAAAACTCTGAAATGCTAATGGATGTAATATGAGATTAAATGCTATTCTCCTCTCTGTGGAAAAAGTTCAGCAAAGAAGACAAAGGCAAAAATGATCCCCAAAATAAAAACCAAACATCTTAAATCCAAACAAATGTTTATACTTTGACATACTATTTTGAAATATTTCAAGGAGAAAAATAATATTGAGTAGAAATGAAAGCCAAACTTTTGTTTTACGTTCTACCTTATTATTAGGAAACCACTAAAACAGAAATCATATTTGCTTAATTCCTAGAAGAGATGACTCATTATCCAGAGGAAAAGTAGTGAGGTATTAAGGCCTCTTGCACAGATCTGAAATGCAGTCAACCCAAACAGCGTCAAATGAAATGGTCTCATCGCTAAATGGAACAGTCAAGATTTTAAGCCAACAGGGGAAAAGAGAAAAAGGCAAGGGAAGATTGTCTGGCAGAGGGCCTAGAAGAATCAAGTAATGTGTGAAAAATGAACTTCCAGTTTCTAACATTTTAAATGTTTTCATTCCTCTAAAGAACCAAATTCTCATATGGTTTAGGCTGGCCTTTCTTTGTGATCTTAAATAAGTCCCATAATTGTCCACAGCTAAATTCTCCCCATTCAAACCTTCTAGGCATCCAAAAGACAGTGACAACAGATAAAATTGTTTCTTGGTGCCTCAGAAGCAAGTAAAATTCGAAATCGGGATACTGTCCCTGCTGTCCCTAGACCTGCTATATATTTTAAATAATTCCTGTAAAGGGATTTGTGAATAGTGATGCTATGGCTTAAATGTCTGTGGCCCCTCCCCCTACAAAATTCAAATGTTAAATCCTAATGCCCAAGGTAATAATATCAGGAGGTGAGGCCTTTGATGGGTGATGAGGTCCTAAGGGCAGCACCCTCATGAATGGGATTCAATGGCTCTGGAGAGACCCCTAACCTCCTTTAAATACGTGTCACTAATACGAGAGGTCTATAACCCAGAAGAGGGCCCTCATCTCACCATGCAGGCACCCTGATCTCAGACTGGCAGCCTCCAAAACTGTGAGAGATAAATTTCTGTTTTTTATAACACACCCATTTTGTTATAATAGCCTTAAAGGACTAAGACTAGAGATTTATTAGAAACATGTTAAGGTCAAGTCCTCTACAGTAAACAAGATAATATTTACAGGAGTTTTAGGCCCAGTTCTTACTGCCAACCAAGTTCAATGGGTTATGAAATTTTAGAGCTGTCTCATCTGCCTATGAGGTGACATCTCCTCCTGTCTAGATCATTTCTGATAACAATTACATTTTTAAGTTTAGAGGGAATACAGAAGAGGAGAGATATGGCTACCAAGATAATCAACACCAATGTCCAAATAAACCTTTACAGGTGTTACAAAAACATTATAACAATTATCTCCATGAGCAAGCCTACTGGGGTGCTGGAAATTATCTGTAGTTTGATCTTGGGGGTGGCTGCATTAAGCTGTACATGTATAAATGTATCAAGTCATACCCTCACTTGTGGTGCACTTCACTCTGTGTAACTTATATCTCAATAAGAAAGAAAAATACACCTATAGTTGATATTGTCTCAGTGGCTCTAAAATCCACTTTTTTCTTGGAGTTAAGCCCTTCAAGCCACCATAATGACTAAGAGCACATGGGTTCCCCATGGCTTTGTGCACCCATGACGTTCATGTTAAAACTCTGCAGTGCCCTTGAGAAGCTATGTCCCTTTCTGCACAATCAAAGCTCAGAAAACCAGGGTTAACATTTGACTTACAGGTGAATAGAAAAGTCACTTATGATATGCCAAATGATTCCTGTGCCCCAAAGTGCTCTCCACCTCCTGACTGAATTCTAGACATGTCCACTCTTAATGAAACTTTGGGTAAATATATTCAAGTATTTTACTAAAGTGCAATTTTTAGAATAAAGGTTTTCTAAAAGTCACCTAAAAGAGCTTTGAAGAAGTGGAATACAGGGAAATGTTCATTGGTGTGTTTTAAAAATCCAGAGTATGGATACTATCCATGAAGGATAAGCCCAATGTCATATTAGGATATCATCTGCTAGCAGAAATGGGAAAAGTGGTGGAATGGGAGAAAAGAAAGAGAGACAGAATTCAGATTTTTCCTGCCAATCATGTGGAGGGATTATTCAAGTATTAATAATGCAACCACCCCAACCCCTCACCACCAGAGAGATACAGGCTGGAAATTGGAGTGTAAGATGCAGGGAGAAAGGCAGGGGAAAGGAGACAAAAGTCCTCTCCAAAATTAGTCAACCTCAATGCAGATGAAACCACACTGGAATTATGAACTGGGAAACCTGGCTTCCAGCCCAAATCTGTCACTACATAGCTGTGTAGCCATCCCTTAATTTCTCCCATTCACCATCTCTTCATCTATAAAAGGAAGAGGTGCAACAAGATGATGTATGAGCCAGAGATTCCAAGGGCTCCTGGTCTTGCTGAATTATAGTATCTTCTACTGTGTCCTGTTGGGTTCTATAACTTCAATTAGAAAGTAGGAATGTTTCCACTTGGAGCAGGAGGTTGTCATTGTTTATTTTCATGTCTACCGTGGCAACATTCAAACATGCTGGGATTACAGATGGGTCTGGCTCTCTCCCCAGCATCCTCTTGTTGGTGTGCTTTCCAAACAAGCAGACATGAAACAGTAAAGTACAAAATCACTGGGAATTCCTACATGCCCTCTCAGGTATATGTCACTACCAGGATTCAGGATTGGCCTGTGTTCTTAGTATTTTTGCCAATCACACTAATCCTCCCCTAGGTTTCTGTATTGGGAGTTCATAGATGACTATCCCCAGGTGATATTCATTGGGTTTTATGAAAGGTATAAACTCTTAAAACCTAAAATTATGAGCATTATTCTACTTCAGAGAACACATCTGAAGAAAGCTAAAACTGCACAGCTAGTAAAAGCTGAAAGATTTTAAATGTGAGATTTTTTTCTGTACATTGCAAAGAAATATTTCTAAAAGCAATAGTTAGTGAGTTGAACTGCTGTTTGCATCATTAGAATGACTTCCAGGAGTTTGAGATTGAATCTGTCAGTGATGATACTACCCAATGACTTAGAACAATGATTTTCAACCTTTTTCATCTTGTGGTACACATAAACTAATCACTAAAATCCTTCAACACACCAAAAAATACATTATGCGGTGTCTGACAGAAGTAAGGCCTGCCCAAGTGTGGTTGGTAGTAACAATATGAGTATAATTTATAGTTTCAATTTGAACATTTCACCCAAAATGTCATATGGTATGCTTGAGTGTGATATTGTTATGTTAAAGAATTACATGTTTGTGATTTTGAATAAAAGTGTTTGTAATAAAAAGGGGGCATTATTACTGCCAGACCCTGTATTTTTGGATGGTCTGACAAAAATTAGGTATAATTTTTATCAATTCACAAAAAAGTAATAATAGTACTTAGCTATCCTTTTTGCTACAAAGTCACTTTAAAAAATTATAAGGTTCTTATACTTGTATATATGGATTTCTGGTACCAAGAATTAACCAGTCAGATGCAACCTTTTTATGCAATGTGACAAATAAGATTAACTCCATTATATAACCTATATATTTATGGTTCAAGACAGGATATTCACACTGAACAGCTATTGTTGTGTTTGCAGTTGTCATTTTTTTTTCATTTAACAGTCTAAAGGAAAAGAAGTTAGTGCCCCTGACTAAATAGTCAGATATTTTGTGTTTTAAAAATTCATGCAGCACACCAGTTGAATATTGCTGACACAGAGGATGTAAAGCGTTGCAGACCTGTGGGTATGAGAGTCTGGACACATTCTCTAGCATTTTGCCCTATCAAAATGACTCAGACACATAGCAAGGACATGTAAAAACTAAAAACTTGGCCTTGCTCCTGCTGAGAAAACAAGTTTCTGAGACAGAATCAGGGCCTTAGGAAGTGTGGCAGCCATCAAATCATGGACAGAGTAAGAAGAAAGGTTCTGGTTTATTTTGGAACTACCACCCAGGAGGGCTCACTGTGCATCCACAGCTGCCCTCACGAGCACCTGCCCTGCCCCTGGGCTGGAGGGGAGAGAGGTGGGAGAGGAACTAGTACACAAGAGGTGGTTTAAATTAAACATTCAGGCTGCAGACATGGAATCCAGAGGAGAGAGGACAGAACCCTCAGTTATCTTTATTCTGACTCTACTGTAATGAATATGCTTCACAAAATTCCACCAATTCTACCCAAAAATAAAAGAGGTAAACATGTATTTTCATGGGTAGCACCATCTGTTTAATATTCTGTTTACCACTTTCATTGGTGTTTTCACAAAACAAAATTTCACTCACTAGCACACCTGCTAAAAATAAAAGAATGATTTAATAACAAGCTCACTTTCAACTACGTATCATTCTGATTTCTAAAAATCCAGTCTTACACAACCCTGATTTTAAATTAAAAGTTCACTGTCCTTTGTAATTTCTAAAAATAGTTGGCTTAGCTAAATATGTAGGTCCTGCAGAATTGGCTGGATTTATGAAACATTCTTTAATAAACCAAACAGTGTCTATATAAAAAGCAGATGCAATACCTTTGTAATTCAATTTTATAGTTTAAAAATATTCTACATGGAAGTGCCAAATTCTGCCCTGCAGAGACACAGGGCTCCCAATGACGTCAATAAGAGACACACGCCCCCAAAGGAGGGCAAAACTGCGCCCTGAGCACTTAAATTTAGTAATCCATTAGGCACAGCAAGGAAGAAAAGATCAGTTCAAATACCATCTCATCAGCATTTAAATCTGCCAGTGCTAAATGCTGTTCGAGGCATGTTTAAACACACAGAGTTTATAGATGAAGAAATACAAGCGCAGAACAACAGTCACTTTTCATACAATCTCTGACCAATTTCTTAGCTGGAACTTTATATACACTTCTATTCCCAAAGGTAACTATGCCTTTATTCCTTCTGAGACCATCTTTTGCCATTTTGAGATCGTTGGAGAGTCTGACTTCCTGAAATAAAATGTAGAACTTGAAGCTGTATAAACAAGGAAAGCCTCTTCCTTAAATGAATACAAAGCGGATTTATATGTGACCTAATGACTGCTTCTGATGTAAGCCAGCACTCTGCGGTCACTTGAATAGAAGAGACAAAGAAAACACAATTGGAAAAGAGAAAAGCTAAGAGCTGCAAGATCTGAGTGATGCTGCCAGAGAAGCCACTAATGCTCTCTCTACCTCTGGCACCATGTCTAGGTTCAGCTGACTTGTAGGGAACTATTATCATCTTAACTATATGCTGTTAGGATAAAGGGAGGATGCAGTACCACACTTATGTGTAAAAATACTTTAAAGAGTTAAGTGTACCACAGGAAAATATAGCAGTAGCAGAAACATCAACTGGATATAGTCTCCAAATTAAAATACTCTTATCATTAATAATTATTCCTTATTGGGCTCTGTCACTAATGGAATTTTTCTAGGAGGGTTCATGCTTTGCTGCATGACTATTAAACATCTTAGAGACATACCAAGTGAGATTAATTATAAGGCAAGACTAGAGTTGGACAAACTTTCCCCCAATAATCATTGCTCTTTCTATTCCCTTCCTCTTTTGGTCAGTTTTACTCCCTGCTGACAGAATAATCTCGCTAAAGAACGTCGTTCTCAGTAGAAACACTTTCACTGCTGCCCTGTTACCCAAAATGCAAGTCTCAATGTCCTAACCTGGCGACCAAGGTTCTCTTCAATCCGACCCCACTCTCCAGCACCCAGTCTGAACGACTCACTGTCACCCTAGGAAGGCCTTCACATGTTCTCCCTTTGCCCTTTTGCTCTGTCTGCCAACAAGCCCATTTCCAGAGGCTCTTTTGTTGATAGTGCTTTAATTCAGACCTTTGACAAATCACCTCCTACACAAAGCCACACACAATCCCTTGCTAAAAAGACTTTATTCCTCCCTGATTTCCTCACAGCAGTTAGCTTCTACAGCAGTCCCTGCTTCACGATGAGGTCCATCTTCCAAGACCCTCAGTGGCCGCCTGAAACCACAGATAGTACTGAACCTTACATACAGGGTGGGGCAAAAGTAGGTTTACAGTTGTTCACGTGGAAAGTCATACAAGCATTAATAAATAATAATACAAGAATAAACTTTGTGTTTTGCATACTCACAACTAAAAACCCACTTTTGCCCAACCCCACATATGTTCTTCAAGTACATACATACCTACAACAAAGTTTAATTTATAAATTAGGCAGAACAAGAGATTAACAATAACTAATACCAAGATAGAACAATTGTGACAATCTACGGTAACAAAAGTTGTATGGATGTGGTCTCTCTCTCTCTCTCTCAAAATACCTGAAATTTTCCATTTAATATTTTTGGACTGAGGTTGACCACACATAATTAAAATTGCAGAAAGTAAAATGGAGACTGGGGGAAGACTGCTGTACTTCCCTTACTACATGCAATGAATAACCCTCTCCATTCACTGTAGTTCCTAGTGTGCGATTTATTTCTCTTGTTAGCCTAATGGGCAAGTTGCATATTTAATTCATACTTTTTATCAGGAAAATACCTAGGCCAATACTTCATTAGCAGTACAAAAGCCAAAGATATTTGCTGGCAACAGAAAAGATTAGTACACAATGTTATGATTATTGGTGAGGAAACAATCATTATAGTCCAAGTCAAAATAGACTAAAATGCTGGCTCAGTCTCAAGAGTGGTCAGAGAGCCAAAAAGAACTATAAAATGTTCTGGCACAAGTGGCTTCCAGTCTGGCAACGGCTTCCAAGGAGAATTTCTTCCCTGGGATCATGTCTTAAAAGTTGAAGATATCACGTGTTACATTATTGCTGGAGAAAGAGAGAGAGGTAGCTAAGGAGTCTCTTGTGCCAGCACCATCTGATGCTCACAGCCCATCCGAATGCTGCTCCCATGACGTGTAAAGCATGGTAGGTTTTATACAACACTCACAACACAAGTGACAAAATGCTTCCACTTCTCTAACAGAGACAAATTCATGGTGTCCTATCTCCTGCCTCTGCTCAATAGACAAATGAGAAGCAGAGACTTCTCCAGGTGGCAAAGGAGGGACCCCGCTGACAAGACAAGAAATATGACTGACACCTTGGCTAGATGGCTGAAAATTGGACTGAAGGAAACATTTTCAGATTTCTGGACAAGATGGAGGTGTAGGTAGACACACTCTGCCTCCTCGCACAACCAAAAGAAGAACAACAACAAATTTAAAAACAAAAAATAACCAGAACTGCCAGAAAATTGAACTGTATGGAAGTCTGACAACAAAGAAGTTAAAAAAGAAACATTTATCCAGACTGGTAGGAGGGGTGGAGATGGGCAGCCAGGGTGGAGAGGACTCGCAGCAAGGTGGCGCTAGAAGACCAGGGCAGAAGAGGCAGTGGCTGGCAAATGGGGTGGTCCCACATTCCTGTGCAGATAAACCGGGAGGACCAACTGGAGATCAAGACAGACCACGCAACACAGGGTTCTAGTGTGGGGAAATAAAGCCTCAAACCTCTGATTGAAAACATCTGTGGGGGTTGAAGCAGCAGTGGGAGAAACTCCCAGCCTCACAGGAGAGTTCGTTGGAGAGACCCACAGGGTCCTAGAACATACACAAACCTACTCACCTGGGAATCAGCACCAGAAGGGCCCACTTTTCTTGTGGGTAGCGGGGGAAGTGACTGAAAACTGGCAGAGAGCAGAGCGAGCAGCACTGCTCCCTCTCAGACCCCTGCCCCACACACAGCGTCACAATGCAGGGTTGCCCCACCCTGGTGAGCACTAATGCTCTGCCCTTACCACAAAACAGGTGCGCAGAGACAAAAAAAAAAAAAAGGCCCAAATGAAAGAACAGATCAAGGCTCCAGTAAAAGAACTAAGCAGAGAGGAGATAGCCAAGCTATCAGATGCAGAGTTCAAAACACTGCTAATCAACATGCTCACAGAAATGGTGAGTATGGTTGCAAAATAGAGAAAGAAGTAAAGGCTATGCAAAGTGAAATAAAGAAAAATGCACAGGGAACCAAGAGTGACAGGACTCACATCAACGGCTTGGACCAGAAGGAAGAAATAAACATTCAACCAGAACAGAATGAAGAAAGAAGAATTAAAAAAAAAAATGAGGAAGGCTTAAAAATCTCTGGGGCAACTTGAAACATTCCAACATCCAAATCATGGGGTGCCAGAAAGTGAAGAGGAAGACCAAGAAACTGAAAATTTATTTGAAAACATAATGAAGAAGAACTTCCCTAATCTGGCAAAGGAAATAGACTTCCAGGAAGTCCAGGAAGCTCAGGAAGTCCCAAAGAAGTTGGACCCAAGGAAGCACACAACAAGGCACATCATAATTACATTACCCAAGATTAAAGATAAGGAGAGAATCTTAGAAGCAACAGGAGAAAATGACACAGTGACCTACAAAGGAGTTCCCATCAGCCTATTGGCTGATTTCTCAAAAGAAACTGCAGACAAGAAGAGGCTGGAAAGAAGTACTTAAAGTCATGAAAGGCAAGGACCTACATCCAAGATGACTCTATCCAACAAAGCTATCATTTAGAATAGGAGGGCAGGTAAAGTGCTTCCCAGATAAGGTCAAGTTAAAAGTTCATCATCATCAAGTCCTTATTATATGAAAAGTTAAAGGGACTTATCTAAGAAAAAGAAGAAGATCAAAAACTATGAACAGTAAAATGAAAACAAACTCACAACTATCAACAACTGAACCTAAAAAAAAAATGAAACTAAGCAAACAACTAGAACAGGAACAGAATCATAGAAATGGAGATCACATGGAGGGTTATGAGCGGGGAAGGGCAGGAGGAGAATGGGGGGAAAGGCACAGGGAATAAGAAGCATAAATGGTAGGCACAAAATAGACAGAGGGAGGTGAAGTATGGTATAGGAAATGAAGAAGCCAAAGAACTTATATGTGTGACCCATGCACATGAACTAAGGTGGGAGAATGCAGGTGGGAGGAGGTGTGCAGGGCAGAGGGAATAAAAGGGGAGAAAATAGGACAATTGTAATAGCATAATCAATAAAATGTAATTTAAAAACAAGCAAAAGAAAGAAACATTTTCAGAGGAAAATCAGTTGAGCCGCCATTGTGGAACGCTTAGCCACGTCCAGCCACAGGGAATCTGCAGCGCACTCCGCTGATTCACCCAGGATGCTCAGGGGGCAGGCAGAGGCTGAGTGTACCCTTAGGGGCTCTGATTTAGTAACACTGGCCTGGATTGGGCATTTATATTCTTAACAAATGCCAAAGACACTATATTTTATAAACCGGAGATGAAGATTCAAGTCAGTTTAAAAGCTATTTTCCTTTTTAAATCTTAGTACCCCTATGTAGTAAAACTATATCATTATGTCAACAACTTAAAATGACCAGTCACTGCTATGAGGTTCATCAAAGTAAGGCGATTAGAATCAACATCGGATATATACAGGATGAGAATATGTTACTAAGTGTCTTACTGATTAATCAATTATAATCTCAAACAGCATTTGTGTGTTGGGGCTGCAGGTGGGGTTGCATTGGGCAAGGAGAATTTGCCAATTAAAATCAAAACCATTTGCTCTCTTGTAAGAGAATCACTTCCTTGGCAATGATACAAGAGAATTTCATTAATAAAATTAATGTTTTTTTCTTTCAAAACGACATTGCCTTCAGTAGGTAAGGTAAGATATCTATGTTCTTCAGACGCCCTGGGGTATTTTAAGTAGCCCTCAGATGCTTAACCCATTCTACTCCCCTCCATTTGCCAGCCGGACCTAAGACAAAGTTTCATCTAAGGCTTACTTTCTTCTGGAAACCCTTTTTTTCTTTTTCCTCCTCTCTAGTTATGTATATCTTTTCCTTGACTATTAGAAACAACAACTGAGTTGCCTCATTTGGAGGATGTTGTTAGAATAAGAGTCCACTGTTTGAATTAAACATTTGAATCTGATCCAATCTATCTGAAATTTCTGAGTCCCAGAAAGACATGGCTAGAAATATAGCATTTTCTCATGAGCTGTTTGGTCTTTCCTACTGCATGTTTTGTTTGCTGTATTAACATATGATGGTAAGAATTATTCATAATTTAAAGGCATGCAAGAGGGATGTTTTGGGTTTCTTAATTATAAGGTTCTTATTTGGGCTCAGTTTCCCTCTTAACTATTTCCTCTTTCTTTTTATCAGATCAGAATTTTGTCACAGCTCTAGTTGGATTTCTCAAATAGAAAATCTTTCCCTTTTCTCAACCATCATAAATTTTGCTCTATTTCATAACTCAACATGTTTCAAAATATACTTTAAAGGGCATTCTTCTTCATTTAGCTATATTGGATTATATAGAGATCAAAATGAGCCTACAGTAAAAATAAGCAAAAAGTAATAATTATGGAAAACAAAGAGAGAAGTGAACTTTGTCCTTGCTTCAGCAAAAATAACCAAATTTCTCCTCACTCTGTCTGTGCAAAAGGCCAGTACACTATTATGAGATATAGGACATCGTAAGTCAAAAAGATACAAGAACAAAAGAAAGAACAAAGAAACAAAGTGTATCTTGATTGGTGTATCACTCAGGATACACCAATTCAAATAGAAGCTTTCTGATTCTGAATCTTTCCACTATCAGTTTCAATCTCTCAACAATTTCCTGTCCATGTGACAGCTGTTTTAATAAGCTGCCCAGTAGCTCAGCAAAAAACCAAATGCTACTTTAGATGGGAGCTCATCAAGTCAACTCTAAAAGTACTGATGCAGCAAAATCCTTCTTCAATTCCTTTTCTGATTATTAAGTCTTCCTAAATCAAGATCCAAAATGACAAGGCAGAAAAGGGTCACATTAAATTTGGAAAACAAAGCACACTCAGTTCGCTAAGTGAAAAAAGAAAGAAGAAAAAAATGATCTTCTTACATGAGCTCCTGAACTTCACTGCAATGGATCTCTTAAGAGTGGTTGTTATCAAATCTACTAGAAGTCAATGCATCTGTCAAGTCTGCATTGCACTCCTGAGGGCTGGGGGAGGTTGGTGTTCTGTATCAGTACCTTTTTCTTGTGTGAAATTTATCACTGTTCAGTTGTCTGAATGTTACAGCTTGTTTATGTACATAATGAAGGTATAAAACAGTTATAATATTATTAACAAATAATAGATACTACTAATCACCAAAGTTGAAGGAGAAAATAGAAGCTACAATTGACCCTTGAACAACACAGTTTGAACCGTATGGGTCCATTTGTACATGGGTTCTTTTCTTTTCTTTTGTATTGTTTATTCTATTACAGTTGTCCCCACTTTTCCCCTTTGCCCCCCTCCACCCAGCCCACCACTCTCACTCACAGTCAATCCCCTCTCCGTTTTCCATGCCCATGGGTCATTCATACACATTCTTTGACCCCTTCCCCTCCCACCATTTCCCCCCTCCTCCTCCCCTCCAACAGCTATCAGTCTGTTCCATGTTTTCTGTACATGGATTATTTTCAATAAATATGTGCAGTGCTAGGAATGTGTCTTCTCTATTTTAGGAATAGAGTATATAATACACATACATACAAAATATGTGCTAATCAACTATGTTATGGGTAAGGCTTCTGGTCAACAGTAGGCTATTAGATAAGTTTTGGTGGAGTCAAAAGTTATATGTACATTTTCTACTGCATCAGGGGTCAGCACCCCAACCCCTGCATTGTTTAAGGGCCAACTATAGTTGTAACAGGAAGAGGTTGACAATCTATAAATCTGAAATTTTTATTTAGTACATAGAAGAATAGCACTAATACATTATAAAGGCCCAAAAGATTTCCTACCCAGCTCCCTCTCTTTAATTGAAGCATGACAGAGAAATGAGAGAGAGAATACGAAGGTACAATATACCTGCTTTGTCCCTCTGCTTGAAACACCCTTCCTTTTACCCACATACTTCATCTGCACTCCTTTTCTCTGGAAATCATGTTACACCACAGGTGTTTTCCTTATGTTTCTAGCTCCTCACTTAGATGATGAGATCCTGAGGGCAGAGGACAGAGTTACAGAGTGTTTATCTTTGAATTTCCATTGGTTAGCACATTATTGTACTGAGAAGCGGATGGCGTGCATGATACCAGTAGTAATGAAGACAGTACGATTTGGTAAGTACCCAAAAAGCATCAAGCACTGCACTCATCTTATTATTATTAATATTATCTCTGTTAAGGACAATAATCCTGTATGGTAGATTTTCTTGAAACACATTTTGCAGATGAGGGAATAGGCAGGAAGAATGTATGTAATTTGCCTAGCACCACACAGCTTTTAAGTGGTGAAGTTTGAATTTTAACCCAGATGAAAATAATTTATGCACATATATTTTCCACTAGACCATGCATCAGGTGGTCAAAACATGTTTTTTGAGTTGAAAGAAACATAAAATAAAATAATTTCAGTTATATAACATTAAAAGTGGTATGTAACGCATCATATGAGTAACTGCAAGTCAAGTGACATAAGTACACAAAATGGCAAATTTATATATATTTTCCACAGAACGAGGATAAAAATGACAACTAACTTTGAAAATCCCAAGGATATATAAAATTATAAATAATAATGTTTTTTAAAGAAAACTTTAAATCCTACTACCCAGATATCGTTAATGTTTTGGTAAATATTTTTGGTCATTACATAAAAACATACTCTTTCACATAGATGAAATAATACAGTCCCAGCTGTGTATAACCTATATTTTTATTCAGCAATGTGGCTTACCGAAGTTTCTACATTATTGGATCTAGAGAACACCATAACTGTTAATGCCCATGTAGGCTTCCATTCAGTTATCTAGCCTACTTCCTCTTAAGAGATAGTAATCTCTGCTCATCTATTATTTTGATCAGTTTCTAGAAATTTTCTTACAAATTCTCCCCCAAAATTGATATTATAAAAGCTAGAGAGCCTGACTACCGTGAATAAAGTTTTCAAAGATATACTCATTACTGTGAGAGCATTCTTTATTTTTCTTAAAATAAAAAATAATTCTAGGACTAGTCATTTATTCCTTACCATTTTACATCTAAAAATTTTCTTTAAGGAAGGATTAGTCACACAAAATAGAGATAAAACAACTAGCTGAATATAGCCAAAGTGGCAGGCCTTTAGACCCGGTATCTCACACAAAAAAATTTATCTTCATCCCCCTGTTGAGACTGACCTATGCAGTTTTACTTGCTCACATAGACTTGAAGAGTAAGAACACAAAAGTCAACTCTAAAAACATTGACTATGTTGTATTTATCTTTCCCTCAATGCTTCCACTAAAAACAGTCTAAACATCATGTGTACATACATGTAACTGCACATGTCTAAACAGGATGCCTTTCACCCAAAAGAATTCAATAAATACTTGGAAAAAAGAAAGACAGGAAGGAGGAGTGATATCAATACTACACTATGTGAGGTTTAAAAATTAGTTACTTGTTACATGCTATTCCCATTAGACATAATAAGCACTGGTTACACATGTGATTTGGGGTCGAAGAGAGGGGATTCCAGAAAAAAACAGAATTTATTTATAAAAAATGTGTATTTATTCTTACATGTTTTAAACTATAGCTGCCTTCAAAGAACTCTCCATTTGATGCTATATACCTATCAAGATGTTTTTTCCATTGCTCAAAACAGTTTTGAATTCGTTGATTTTGACGCCTTTTAGTGCCTCTGCCATTATTTGTTTCACCTCTCCCACATCAGCAAAATGTTTCCTCTGAGGACTTTTTTCCATCTGGGGAAACAAACAAAAAGAAATCATCCAGGGCATGTCGGTGAATGGGTAGAGTGGGGCACAGGGTTCGTACCGTTTTTGGTCAAAAACTGCTGAACACAGTGCGGTGTGGGCAAGTGCACTCATAAATCACCCACCATGAAATGGGCAAACACATTGAAAGAGTCTTTAAAAAAATTTCACTGAAGCCTTATGCAGCCTTTCACGGCTAATTCACTGAAGCCTAATCCCAGCTGGTTCACTCATACAGATGGGTTCCTAAAACCCTCACCTAGCAGGGGAAGCCCCGTACTACAAGGGCCTGCCCTCCAGAAGGTAATCCCAGGTTTTGGGGGATCCCTCCTCATATATGTATTTGGGTCTATATGCACATATTCACTTGTGTGTGCGCATTAGCTTTTTCCAGTATGGCTTACCAACTCTTCTTTTTTTCAAGTGCACAGTCAAGGATTTCCACACAAATGGAGTCTTAAATGCTGAACTTTCTAAACTACAAATCTCTTTGTGCAATTTTCTGGCCCTACTTGCCTGGAGGACAGAGTCCAGACCTTCTTCCCTAACTATATCCACCATTTATTTTCTAATTTCTTTTTCTTATCTCACATAAGCCCATTAGAAACACAGTGACAGTTACTCCTGCTTGGAAATCTAAACATAAGCTCAGATGCCCAAGCCCTTTATCTGGCTAATTCTGGCTTATCCTTCAAGGCAATGTGTTAAAAATACATATAGACACACACACATTAAAAACCAAGGAGGAAAATAGATGCCTTGTCCCAAATCAGAGTGCTCATGCACAATCGGACTGCCTTGTGAAATAAGGGGACTAGACATTATTTTCTCCAACCTACTCTCCAACTTCAGATTTAGGCTTGTATTTTAGATAGTAAACCTCAGGTTTAGTAAACCCTTCTGAACCTCAATATACTTTCAAATCTCTCAAATCCATAGTATTAAACTCATTAAAGTTATTTGTAAAGGTACCATTTCCCCCCCACAGGACTGCTCCTTAAAGACAGAACCATGGCTTCCCTTATTCATATATCCCCAAGTCCTAGCTTGTTCCTATTGTATCAGAAACTCTTACCAATTATTGATAAACTAATGTTGCTTATTTATTCTTAATTTATTAAAATCTTTAATATAACTTCATTTTTTAAATATGAATGAGCTTAAGCCTCAATTAAATGAAGGAGAAGCTTGGAGAAAAAAACCGACTTGTCCCCTTGTTTCGTAAAGCAGTCAAGTTACATATGAGCACTGCAATTTGAAACAAATCCACCTTTTCCTCTTTGGTTTTTAATGTGCATGTGGCTGTATGTGTGCTTGCCTCACATCTTCCAGTTCAAAACAGGCATTATGTGTTAATGTTGTGTAACTTCACATCACACAAAGGGCCCACTGGCTCTTTCAGGCTCCTGGCTAGTCTCTCCAACAAATGGTTCTGGGGAAAATGGATATCCACATGCAAAGGATCACAATGAAACCGTCTTTCACCTTAGGCGCACAAAAAATCAACTCCAAATGGAAAGGACTTGACCATAAGTCCTGAAAGCACACGACTAAAAGAAAAACTGGGGATGAGCTCCTCGACATTGGTCTTGGCAATGATTCTTTGGATTTGACACCAAAAGCAAAGGCAACAAAAGCCAGAATAAATAAGCAGGGCTATGCTGACACGTGGTCACCTGCCTGCAGTGAGTGCGGAACGCTGTGGATGGTTTGTTGAAACATGAGAGAGACATACACAGACACAAGTAGTTTCTGTGCGGGAGTAAAAAATGAATGGTCACTCTCTCTCTCTAGTGGGGAGAGCACCCCGTCTCCATTCCCAAGCAGATTTTTATTGAGAAAACAGGCTTAGTTTGTGGATTCACAGTCTGGCAGAAAAGATCAAAAGATGTAGGTGACTTACAAAGGTGCAGACAGAACTCCTGCTGTGATTCTGGGCAAAATTTGGGGTTTTAACATATGAAAGGACTATGGGTTCCAAAGATGTCCTGTCTGTGACTTAAAATTCCAAGTTAATAACATCCTCCAGCAAACAGATCTCACAGGATCTTGCATATTCTATGTCCCAGGCCTGATCACGCGGGGGTCCGCTGTTTCTGGCCTGGGCTGCCCCTGCTATTTCCACAGGCCTGAGTTAATAGAGAAGACAAAGGCAGCCAGGAGACTTGGATTTCCCACATCTAAGAACAAAGACTCAGGCTTTGACAAAGACAAAGGGGGCAGGAGTTAATGTCAATCACCCCTTCATTTCCACAGCCTCTTCCCTTAGGGCATTCCCACGTGATCACGTCTGTCTTAGATTCATTCTCTTTCTTAGAGAATTGTTACCCATCATTGACTGCCCATCATACAATGAGAGCCAGGCGTTAGAACAGGCAGCATTTATGCCAGGAAAATAAGTTTTGTCTCCTTAGTGGCTCCTGGTCCGGAGGTCTTTCACTCAGCCTAAGTCATGTGGGGTTACAGCTTCCTGAGAACAGGCAGGGTGGTCCCCAACACTACATCAAATTAAAAATGTTTTTATATGGCAAATGAAACCATCAAAAAAATGAAAAGGCAACCAATGGAGGAATGAGGAAAAATAGTGGATTGGCCAAAAAGTTTGTTTAGTTTTTTCCATAGGATGGCTCTAGTAGCACTTAGTTGTCTTTAACTTCATTTGAAACAATTTTGTTAGATTGTATTGTGACATCTGTCATATCAGTGTGCATTTTTTAAAAAGCTTATCAAAATTGGTGAATTTTTACAGACATTTTAGTATTGATGATGGAAGAAAAAATGCAACTTTTTTGGCATATTATGCCTTATTATTGCAAGAAAGGTAAAAATGCAAGTGAAATGCAAAAAAAAAAAAAGATTTGTGCAGTGTATAGAGAAAGTTCTGTGACTGATTGAATGTGTCAAAGTGGTTTCCAAAGTTTCTTGGTACTATTGACATTTTGGCCAAATAATTCTTTCCTATAGGGCTGTCTTATGCACTGGAAGATGTTTAGCAGCACCCCTGGCCTCTACCCACGAGAAGCCAATAGTGGGAGGTAGCTGACATACTCAAAATATCCAAATCAATAAGGTTAATGGTGAAAATAAAAAACATGTCTTTTATGTTATGGAAAAAACTAAATAGACATTTTGGCCATCCAATATATATGGGTGCCATATATATATATATGGGGTTAATATCCAAGAAATTCAACTCAATCATGAAAAAAACAAATAATCCAATTGAAAAATGGCAAAGGACCTGAATAGACATTTTTCCAAAGACATACAAGTGGCCAGCAGTACATGAAAGGTGCCAATATCACTAACTGTTAGGGAAATGCAAATCTAAACCACCATTAGATATAAAAGATGAGCAAATGCTGGGGTGGATGTGGAGAAAATGGAACACGTACACTGTTGGTGGCAATTAAAGTGTAGACAGTATGAAGGTTCCTAAAAACCTTTAAAGAGAACTACAATATGATCCAGAAATCCTTCCAAAAGAAACAAAATCATTACCCCAGTGTCCATACTCCCTTGTTCACTGAAGCATTATTCAAAATGGCAAGGACTTGGGGAAAACCTAAGTTGTTCATCAAAGTTCACTCACTGATGGATGAGTGGACACTGAATATATTATACACATATACAATGGAATGTTATTTAGCCTCAAGAAAGAAAAAGCAAATACTACCACTTATAATGACATAGATGAACCCAGAAGACATTAAGATCAGTGAAATAAGACAGAGAAAGATAAATATATTTTATCATCAATATGTGGAATCAAAAGAAAAAAAGTCAAACTTTTAGACAGGAGAAAGAGGAGAAAGAGGAGAAAGGCTGTTGCCAGGGGCTGGAGGGAGGAGGAGATAGTGAGAGGTAGGTAAAAGAATGCAAACTTTTCAGTTGCAAGATGACTAAGGTCTAAGAATCTAATTTCAATTGTACAATTGAAATGTTTATATTTTAACAGACTTCTCAACTTATAATATTGCAGTGTATAATTGAAATTTTCTAGGAGAGTACAGCTTAAGTGTTCTCACACACATATACACAAAGGAAAATATTTGTGAAGTGATAGATTCATGGATGTGTTAACTCGATATGAAAATAATTTCATAATATATATTATATCAAATCATTAACTGTATACTTTTAAAACATTATCATTCTACTTGACAATACCTCAATAAAGCTGGAAAAATAAGTTAAATAAATAAATACTATAAATATATAAGCTAACTCGAAAATTTATTTAAGCATTTAAAGGACCTAATATTATAACCACAAAGTCTGGATCCAAAAAAAATTAAGAATTTACTACCTGACTTTAAGACTTATTCTAGAGCTACAATTATTAAAACAGTTTTAGTATTATTGTTAAGTAATTCAATCTAATTATTTAATTATTAAATAATTAACAGTCATTAAATCTGATTTAAAAATAAAACATTGGTTCTGAAGTATTTTGGTCTCAGGACTCCTTAGATTTTGTAGATTGTTGAGGATCCCAAGCTTTTGTTTTTATGGGTCATATTTTTTCATATTTACCATATTAGTAATTAAGACAGAAATTTTCAAAATGTATTTTTAATGTATTCAAAAATATCAACATCAATTGCATGTGAATGAAATTAAGTATTTTATTTAAAATAAATATATTCTCCAAAACAAAGAAATCACTGAGAAAAGCAGCTTTGTGTATTTTTTAAAATGTCTTTAATATCTGACAATAGGAGTCAACTAGATTCTCATATCTGGTTCTGCATTTAATCCACTGTTGTGCTGCTTGGATGGAAATACATGAAGAAAATCAGGCCACTTATTGATATGTACTGGAAAAGTAAGGTGCATTTTAACAATCTTCTCAGGTTATTATATGCATTCTGTTCAAAGCTACATTTAAATTCAACAAAGAGTAGCTTTTTGAAGGTCAGTTGCAAGGCAGATCCTAAAAATATATCAATTAAGTTTTTATGCTCTACTGTCTGCCTTACACTTTGAATGGATCTTTACCCACCCATCCTTTCATAATCGCATACATGTCATTTGGAAAATATTGATTCATCAAGTTCATCATATCTCCCTAATAGTGACACATTTTATTACAAAATATTTTTAATATTTTGTAATAAATATTACATTCATTAATATCATCATTGATGTCTTAGGAAGCAATCAAGCTCATGGTGTCAGATATAAATTTTGCAAAATTATAATTTTTGCTTTAAAGCTCAAATTTTATCATTGGCATCAGAAACTGTCAGGTTATTTCCCTAGAAGAACAGGCCTGCTTTGTTCATTTTTAAGAAAATATCTGCCAAAACCTCAAATCTCAATCAGTTTGTGAGTCATTCTTTCAAGTAATGATGGTGTTTCCTAGGAGAAGGAAAAAAAAGCATTTAGTTCAGCTTGCTAATCAAACAAGTGTACACAGTGATTTTCCCCTGAGCAGAGGTCCACACTTTACACCAGCGTGGGGCCAGTGCGCCTTACACCTGCTGCAGTACCTAATTAAACACAGTCCTACTGGAACACAGACACACTCCTCCGTTTACGTGCTATCTGGCTGCTCTCTGCTATGGTGGCAAGGCCCACTAGCTTCCTGGGTGCAAGGCTTGGGTGTGCTCAGCTGAAAATATTGCTGGCGTTTTACAGCAAACGTTTGCCCATCCCTGCTCTAGACAGACATCAGAATCAGAACTTCAGTATGTAAATGAAGCATTTCATGCACGCTGCCCATTTCATCAAACAGGAAATTTTAAAGATGTGTATTCGAGAGTCAACTTTAATAAAATCAGCTTCCCTTCCTTCATTATGAACTTCTTAAGTGTGTGGCAGTGAGTACACTTTCGCACTGCCTTGATTCACCCTAAGGTATCGGCAATTTGACCCACCTTTGCTTTCATACCGTCAGCGCGAACAACTATCCAGAGAAAGAAAGTAAATGATATCTTTGTATTATTATGAAACTAGGTTTTGTTTGACAGACTCCCTGAAAGGATCTTAGGGACCCCCATGGCTCTGTGGACCAGACTTTGAAAAAGACTTTAATGGGCAAATATGTGGAACAGAATAGAAATTAAGAAATATACCCATACCTACACATTCAACTGATCTTCAATAGGCACCAAGGCAATCAGTGGAGAAAAGCAAGATCTTCAACAAACAAAGCTGGGACGATCAGATAAACATGCGGTGAAAATGATCCCTGACTCTACCCACCATACACAAATAATTAATTCGAGATAGACGATAAACATAAATACTGAAGCTAAAACTGTAAACTTCTAGGAGAAAAAGAGAGCATATTTAGGATCTTGGGTTAAGTGAAGATTTTTTTTAAGGAAACACAAAAAGAACACCAAAGAATAATCTGTCTTTTCTGTGAAAATGTGTACTGCACTGGCTTCCTTTTCCCTCAGACGTCACAGGACACAACCATGCAAATGAACGTGGGTCTAATCAGACAGCCTCCCTATGTGTCATCAGGTTTTCCCAAAACACCAGCAAGAAGGCGACAACATTTTTCTCCACTGTCACCACCTCACCACACGCTTGCATGTCAAAGCTGAGTCAGACTGAAGCACCTACCCCCTTACATTTAAAGAAAAGTAATTGAAATGTCATTATTAACCCTTAAACCAGAATTTCTGCTTCTGGTTTCAGGCAGATTGTTTCCAAGAGTAGTATGAATTGCTTAGCCCACTACACAGTGATGGTGACTCATCTGAATAAGTAATTAGAGAAAGGAGATATGAGGTCACTAAAGAGGAAGCTGTAAATAAAATTACCACTGGAAGTATCTTACCAACACTAACAGCTACAGATATAAAGCAATCATGTTTAGTCCCATCGCCTACATTGACGCCAGTGGTCCTGCCAACTAATCACAGATGCACACCACATGAGCAGGTGCAAGGATGATTTCAGGAGCTGTGTGACGGCGGTTTGGAAACAGTAGTGGGCCCGTCTCGCACTGGAATTGCACATCTGTTATATACCCAGCATTTCATTATGGAAAATTTTTGCATTCACTTAACCCCTTTGGTGGTACACTCATTTAGCTAGGCTAAATATTGCATGAATATTCATTAGTGTACCTTATTTACACACTTACTAGGCTATCAGACACTGCAGCCAATGTTCTAAACCATAATTCTCTATTAATCATTACTCACGTACAACCACAGTACCATGATGATTGATGTTCATAATGACCCTAAATAATTATGTGGTTTTGAAGTCCCTTCTCTATATCAAAGAAACTAAATTCATCTTTAAGTTAATTCTTAAGCAAAAATTAAAATGGTAATAAGATTCCATCTCTGGTCTATTCAACTGGCACAGATTAAGAGAAATGATAAAGGTAGGGGGGCATGGGATCCTTAAACACTGTGTAAAGAAATGTAGACTAGTACAGAATTTTTAGAGACCAGTTTGTCAAGCTTTTAAAAGACTTACAAATAAGAATAGGTAATGCTTATATAATACTTATTGTAAGTCATATAATATTCTAAGTGTTCTGCTCTTATTATCTAATTAATCATAAAATATTCTTATAATAAAATAGGAATTATTATTAGCTTCATTTTAAAAGTAAAGAAACTGAGACTCAGAGAGATTAATTAACTTGTCCAAGGTCACAGAGCTGGTAAATGGCAGAGCTGGAATTTGAACACAGGAAAGTAGTCTTCAAGAGTCCCTAAGATTAATAGCCACATTATATTTCATTATATTGCATCTCAAAATGTGCAAACCTTCACCCTCTTTTAGAAATTTTTGCAAAGGAAATGAAAAAGGATACTTTTAAAAACATTATCTATTGGACCGTTCACTATAACATTTTAAATAGCAGTTAAAAATATCAAAGTATAATTTTTATGAATTTCCAACTTACAATTCTCAATTGTAAAGATTACAGAATATCCACTTGGCAACAATCTAGAAAACCATTTTAATGTTAATTTTAATAAAAATGAAAATATTGTTATGCATAGCAAGATCTTGTGATGGCTTTTCCCACTTGCACTTCTTTGCATTTCTCAAAACCTACCCTTATTTGACCCACGAGGCTAACCCTTAGGGTCTGTATCACCTGGGCTCCCTTCAAGGCTGTATTCCAACTGGGTTCTGCCAAAAAGAAACGTTAACATGAGACTAGAACTGAAGCAGAGGAAGCACTGCTTCAGACGAACGAGAAGCACTCTGCAAGGCGGCAGTGGTTGCATTCTTTCTGGATTATAGCAGCTGGTCAGAAGCCCCTCCTCCAGGGCTCTCACTTTCCTTGGGCTCCATTAATATTATTTTTCCCCCAGACTCCCTCAGGTCAAGGAAGTAATAGGCCACCAGTGTTATTTTCCAAGTATCTCAACCTCCTTTGTTAGATCCCAATGCCCTACACACACTTCTATAAATGGTCCTTTTCACTGGGGTCTCTTTAGTAGAACCATCTGAGAAGAATTTGGTTGCTTACAGAGACCCTAACTGTGAGGGATGGGGAGTGGAGTAGGAGATGTATTTTAGCTTAGAAAAAGTCTGATAGAATATATGAGAAAATGCTGCCAGTGTTTTCCTTTGGGTGGTGAAATTATGAGTTAGTTATTCATTTTAATCTTTATTCATAGACATTGAGGAAAGAGAGAACTTTATTCACATCTTGGTTCCAAATGTAATGAAAACATTAAGCAAATCACCTGATGTCATATCATCATTTATAAACTAAAAATAATAATGTCTAGCCCTCAAGATTTTATGAATATTAAGTAAGACAATCCATGAAAGTCCTAAGTCTACAGTAAGTGCTCATATGATGTCTTTTTTATTTTTCTATTTTTTTAAATTGTTGTTCAAATACAGTTTTCTGCCTTTTACTCCCATCCCAGCCCTCCCTACCTCCCTCCCGTTTCCACCCCCACCCCTGTTTTTTGTCCATGTATCCTTTATACTTGTTCCTGCAAACTCTTCCTCTTTTCCTCTGAAATTCCCTCCCCTCTCTCCTCTGGTCACTGTCAGCCTGTTCTCTATTTCAGTGTCTTTGGCTACATTTTGCTTGTTTGTTTGTTTTGTTGTTTAGGTTCCTGTTAAAGGTGAGATCATATGGCATTTGTCTTTCACCATCTGGCTTATTTCATTTAGCATAATGCTCTCCAGCTCCATCCAAGCTGTTGCAAAGGGTAGGAGCTCCTTCTTTCTTTCTGCTGCATAGAATTCCATCATGTAAATGTACCATAGGTTTTTGATCCATTCATTTATTGATGGGCAACTTAGTTTCTTCCAGCACTTGGCTATTGTAAATTGTGCTGCTATGAACATTGGGGTGCATAGGTTCTTTTGGATTGGTGTTTCAGGGTTCTTAGGATATAATCCTAGCAGTGAAATTGCTGGGTCAAAAGGCAGATCCATTTTTAGTTTTCTGAGAAAATTCCATACTGTTTTCCATAGTGGTTGTACAAACAAATGGAAACATATACTGTGTCCATGGACCGGAAGAATTAACATCATCAAAACGTCCATACTACCCAAAGCAATTTACAAATTCAATGCAATAACTATTAAAGTACCAATGGCATACTTCACAGACATAGAACAAACACTTCAAAAATTTATATGGAACCATAAATGACCCCAAATAGCTGCTGCAATTTTGGGAAAGAAGAGCAAAGTAGGAGGGATCACAATACCTGATACCAAACTGTATTACAAAACCACTGTAATCAAAATAGTCTGGTACTGACATAAAAACAGGCGTATAGACCAATGGAATAGAACAGAGAGCCCAGAAATAAACCCAAGTCTCTATGGTCAATTAATATTTGACAAAGGGGGCAGCAACATAAAATGGAATAAAAATAGCCTCTTCAAAGGCTATTGGGAGAGCTGGACAGCTACGTGCAAAAAAACACATGATGTCTTTTTTAAATCAACTTTCTAATACATGATTTGTGTGGTGAAATTGCACAACATATAAAAATACATATCAAAAATACTGAATATTATCAAAGACCATATGAATGCATATTTTGAATTTTTACAGTGGAAAAAAAACTATACATTGTAAATAGTGATCTGGAATATTTTTGGTAATTTTTTGAAATGACTATGTATCTAGGCATTAAATTATCATTCAGAATATAGGTGAAAAGTGAACAGAAGGCCATTCTTGGTTTGCATAGTTAGCTAAAAGCTAGCTCCATAGAGAAGTAAACATAATTCCCCAGAAATCAATATGTTCTCGATGGATATTAGCTTTTAAGATTGTCACTGGAAGAATTCAAGAGGTACAGTCCCTCTTTCTACAAAAAGGGAAATTTTAATTTTTCTTTGGAGCTATTCACAGTGAGACTTCCAAGCCATTTGTCTTCTTAGTCCTATAACTCAGATATTATTCCAACACTTTCCTTCCCCCAACCCCGCCAATCAATGCCAGGTGATTTAAAGACGGCATCATTCACCCAGAAATGCCAGCTGTTTCAATGGTAAATTGTTCCACTGCTCTCACCATAAGTGAGTGACTGGATAAAATAATAAAAAATTTCATAATAAAAACAAAATTAATGAGAATTCACCCAAACTAAAGGTTTGAAAGGAGCCAACACCACTGTAATGTCTTATGCCAGACCGGGCTTGGAGGAGTTCACAAGGTCAGTCATTATGGGAAACTGCAGGAACTGTGGTCAGACCTGCTGTCAGTTTAAAGACGATCACTGAAGCTTTGCAGAAATGATGTATGTTCCCATTCAAACATACCAAAAGCTATTGAACTTAATTTCCTTTCTAAACATGTACTTTGCTATCCTCAATTGCTGATGGGTGAGGAAATGCCTTAACCCACAGAGCATTTTTGGTTCACTGACAAATGTATTCACAAGCAGCAGGCTGTTCCCACAGACATGTTTTTATGTGTAAGATTTCAAGTAGACAGCCATTTCAAAGGCCTTGCCTCTCTTTATTCATTTTCCTGCTTAAGAATTCAGCCATCTCCCTACCCTACACCTCCTTCCTCATCATCTGTCAATTTTGTGCTGCTCTCCTAACCATCTTCTCCGATTATTATCTTGAACATCAAAATTGAGTCACATTTTTGCTCTCCTTGACTCTTTCCACTGTGTGCCTTGGTTTTGCAGCCCTTTTCAGTCTACCGTTGTGTAACTGATTTGTTACCCTGGCTTGAATTTCCTCTGCCACATCAACCAAACTCAGCCCAGTAGCAGGACACCGGCTTCAGCACCCAAGATCTTCACACTTCACTCGATTCAGCATCCTGGGAACCTCTCATCCAAAAAGCACACATCATAAGTTGCTTATGGGCTGATTCTAAATAAGTCTACTGGGAAAAAATGAAATTGAACTTCCACTCTTTTATCTTGTAATTGGTAAAGACTAAATACTTCAAACTTCCCAAAGTAAGATGACAAGACTATTTATGCTGTTATTTTACTGCATTTTTTCCTTGCTTAAAACCTGTGGAAATAGGATAAGTTAATGTGGAAAATCCCCATGGATATTGAAATCTACAGTACAAACCTGCACACACACTTAAAGATGCATATACAATGTATGTGTGCATTGTGATGTCTTCATTACAAACTACTGGAGCAGACGACATAGTTCAGCATCTAGCAGTTCAATGCCTTGTAAGTGACTAAACATCAGCTGGATGGAACCATTCATCACTAATCATCTTTTAATGTGCTTTGAAGACTCTCAGGATAAAGAAGTTCTAGGAAAAAATCTGAATATAATTTGATGAATGCTAATTATTGCTATCATGACTATTTTTCCCCCAGTTGTGCAAGCTGGTTCACAGCTAGTTTCTGTTGCTTCTAAACTGCATGTAGCAAAGTGGCACGTCCTCCAGCAAGAGGCCAGGAATATATCTACTGACAGTAAGTCCAGAGAATGCTAGCCCTAGGAAAAAATTAAAGACATGGTTACATATACTCAAGGAGAATTTCTCTTTCTAAAAATTGTAAGCTGTAAAATTTGAATTTAGCTTTCTTCAATTCCTGGTGGAAAAGTAAATACTTAGACTCCAAGGCACCTGATAAAAGGATTCCTTCTTCACTATCCTGCCTCTGGGCCTGTAATGCTAGGTTGCATTAAGCCAAAAAGAAATACTGACTATCCGGTATCAATTCACTCCTTTCCTTTTGTGATATTTGCTTAGACCGTGCTCACATCCTGCCACCACTACCTCTCCCTCTCAACTGTTTAATCAAATAGTAAGTGACTTGAGATAGTTTAATATCACAGATAGAAGGTGCTCACATAGTTACTCAGTGGATGATGAATGACCTGGTTCCAATGATTAAATACAGGAAAATTAGAGTAGATACTATTTAATACTTCACAGGAACAGTCCAAGTAACTGAGTTCTTATATAAATGCTGCTAGTTACTCTTTCACACTCAATTCTCAGTTATTAAAATGTTGCGTGCTCTCTTTCTCTCCTTTGTTTAATTTTTCAATTATACTTGACACTCATTCAGCATTATATTAGTTTCAGGTGTACAGCATAGTGGTTCGACATTTATATAACTAAAAAGTGGTCCTCCTGATAAGTCTCACACCCACCTGACACCATACATAGTTATTACAATATTATTAACTACATTCCCTATGCTGTACTTTACATCCTCGCAACTATTTTGTAACTGCCAATTTGTACTTCTTAATCCCTTCACCTCCTTCACCCTCTCTCCCCTTTATTATTATCATTTTTAATCACAATGGCTCAGACAATCACTTAGGGAAAGTTCAGAATATCCAGCACAGTGATTATTCTCTGTTTCTACCTGGCATGTCTAAATTTGTTGCAACCACTGTTGCAGTACATTTTGCTAAGGGCTAAGTTAAAAATAGAAAAAAAATGACAGGGTTTTAGTGGCCTTCAATATCTCTACTTCCGTATGATCCTACACATTCATATTCCCTGGAAGCTGCCACCCACACAAGCTTTAGACTCTTATGTCACCACTAAGTGAATACATTTCAGAAATTCTTATTCTGAAAACATTCATTGAGAAAAACTTTCTATTGTATCGTGTATTATTAAAGTTCTATTTGAACTTCAGACAACATTAAAAATCACATGAAAACCCTTTTTTTCCTATCATAGGCAAATATATACAGCTAGTTGCTATATAATAATTCAATTACAAAAAATGGGAACAAGATCCAAAAAAGGTGGTGGTAAATCTATGTATATATTCAAGCCCTGAAAGTGATATCCTCCTGCTCCCATGTCTTTCTTGGTCAGGTGCCACAGACTAGTCCCTCACACCTGGCCACATTCTGTGATATACCCCCAAGCTTAGGCTTGATGACCATGGTCCCAGCACCACTTACTTTAATTCAATTCAAAAGAAAATGCCCAAGAGCAAATCAGAACTGGTTTGAGACAAAACTGTTCCAATCTCAGAGAGTATTTTGCCAAGTCTAAGGGGCAATATAGAAATGTATATATATGTGTGTGCATGTGTATACAAAAGGTACCTAAAGAAAACATCAATAAACAAAACACCACTGGATTCTTCAAAGTAACTGAAATCTGTTTCATGACCAATATCCATTTGCAAATGACATCTCAAATGTCTGAGATTAAATTCTTTCTCTAATTTATTCTCCCAGAGCATGTATATTTTACATGTTAGTGAACATTCCCCCATTTATCCTGAAATGTCCAAGAGCCCTTGGAGTCTCGGGACTAATAAGCTAATTTCAAGTGTCCCCTTGCACCATGCTTCCTCCATGATGACTGATGTCTATAAAGACTCTGCTGTATTTGTTTCCACATCACTTACTTTAGTCTAATTGTGCAATTTAAATTTATAAATGATGCAATATAAATATAAAAAACCACAATTTCTATGAAATCTAAGTGTTTTTAAAATATGTGATAAAGGAAAATTTATTTTTAAAATAACCTCTATTGAGTTCAATATGGATAAAACAACACTAAAAGTTTAGAAAAAATAATAAAAATTTAGAAATATTCTAAACTTGTATTGCTCAAAAACTGTATTTCAGAGTTTACCCTACTTGAAAGAAAACAAAATTAGAAACTGTAGCCTATGAATAATGATTGGAGAAGTAAAAATAAAACTTCAGGGATGCCAAAGGAGTCAAGACTTGAGGGGCCAAGCTCCTAATTAAAAGGGGACCACATAGTTTTGACCCCAAAATTTTGTGTGCAATGGCCACTTCAAGTGATTTATTGACCGCTGGCTGTACGAGGTAAGTTACTGAAGAAACAACCAGAAAGTAGCTGCTGAGATGTTAAAAAGGCAAGTAGAGATTTTGGCCATCTAAGGAAAAAAAAATTGAGTTCAATGTCTGGCTATAAAGAGTCCTAATAAATATGCCAAGATTTCTGTTGAGACGTCTAAAGGACTCTCTCCTGAATTCAGAACCCTCTCCAGTCTCACTTGGACTTAATTGGCCTTGTTTCCAAAACCACAAGGGTTAGAGGTAGGACTAGAGTGCACTCTTGTTCCAAGGAAGGCAGGCCATGTTGCTACGGTGTGTATCCCCCTGGCAATGGTCTCCTAGACTCTAAGTTGGGGTGTAATATTCTCGGTCCACAGGCCACATGCAGCCCAGGATGGCTACAAATGTGGCCCAATACAAAATTGTAAATTTACTTAAAGCCATTTTTTTGCTCATCAGTTTTTGTTAGTGTTCGTGTATTTAATGTGTGGCCCAGGACAACTCTTCTTTTTCCAGTGTGGCCCAGAGACACCAAAAGGCTGGACACCCTTGTGAGTCTAAACCATGTGATGGGGATTTGGCCTCACCAGAACTGTTGTTAGAACACAGTTCCTGTAATAACCAAGATTCTGCAGCCTCTGGTTTATCAAGAATATCAATTAAATGTTCACATGGAAAAAATAAATCTTTAGCCCTATCTCACACCAAACACTAAAATAATTTTTAGCTGGACTATAAACTAAATGTAAAACATTAAACAAAGGGGCCCTAGGAGATAACATAGAAGGATGCTTTTATGTTTCAGGGATAGGCAAAGATGTTTTTACTCTGGGAACAGTAAGCACTATCCATAGAGTAAATTTGAAAAATTGGACTACAGTAAAATTAAGAACTTCCATCCATCACAAGACACCATAAATAAAAAGGCAAACTAAGGAGCAGAAGATATTTACAATCCATAAGTCTAACAAAGGATTTGTGTGCATAGTATGTGAAGAAGTAATATAAACCAGTTAAAACAGACAAAACAATTTTTAATGAGAAAAACGCTAGAACTCTAGGCTAAAGGGCTATGCAAATACCCAATTAGCATATGAAAAGCATTATACCTCATCAGGGAAAAAAAAGCTACATTCACAATGGAACACTACTACAAACAGTAAAAGAGCTAAAATGGTTTCAATCCATCAATATCAAATGTTCGCAATGTGGAGCAACTGGAATTTTCTTACACTGATGTGGGAATTTTAATTGGTACATCATTATGAAAGATTTTTTAGCAATATCTCAAAAAAGAATTCATGCATTTTTTTAATTTTATTTTAATCATTGTTCAAGTACTGCAGAATTCATGCATTTTGTAGTCTAGCAATTCCACTCCTAACAGCAACAACAAAAAAATTGTGTACACATGTTCATCAAAAAACTTGTAAAAGAATGTCCACAGTAGCACTACTTGTCATAACCCCAAACAGGATATAACCCAAATGCCCATAAATAAGAGAAGGGATAAATAATTTGTATATTTATACAATGGAATACCACAGAGCAAATATTGGCATCTTTTTTCTGTTAAGAGCCAGAAAATAAATGTCTTAGACATTCCAGTCCCTATATGTTCTCCACTATATGCATATTCATACATATTTTTTACTACCCTTGAAAAACATCGAAATTATTCTTAGCTCAGAGGCTGTACAAAACAGGTAGAGGGCTGGATTAGGTGTGTGGGCAATACTTTGCCAATTCCTGGCCTAGAGCAATAGAACAAATTATGTGACTACGTGAATAAATGCCATGACTATAACAGTAAACAAAAGACAATAGACACGTAAGAAAACATGTCCTATGATACCATTTCCACAAAGTTTGAAATAAACACAACTCATGTATGGTGGCAGAAGCCAGAATAGCCTGATGGGCATGATGAGGGTTTCTGGAGTGCAGGAATATCTCTAGTTTGATGTGGAAAGTGTTTACATTACTCACCCTGTATTCACTTTACAAATAGTCATAGACCTGCACCTTTAATGTCTACGCAATTTAGAATATTTATGCTTACTTCAATAATAATTTATAGAAAACTTAACAATTGTTCTCCCTACAGGACTTCTCAGATCACTTAATACACTAACGTGCATCTTGAAGTTTCCATTAGACTACAAAAAAGATAGTATTTCCCAAATTTATTTAATCACAGAATGTTTTCTCCCAAGACACCTCTCAAAACTAGCATAAATCTTTAAGAAAAAGAAAAAATAGACTAACAAGAACACGAGGTGTGTCCAAGTATACAGGAGAGAATGAAAATGAAATAATAGGCTGAGATCATAGAAGACTCCAATGCCATGTCTTCAAATGGCATACCTAGTTTTAACTCTTCTCTCATGGACAACTACTCAAGGAGTTTAAGTGGGAAAAGGAGACCAGATCTGTGGATTTAAAAGATGACACGAGCAGGAGAGTGGGGAATAACCAGATGAAGAGAGGACACTGGAAAGGAGCAGAGAAAGTGTAGGTTGGGGAGCAGTTTAAACACCCTGAAATGCAATGTGAGGGGTTTAATCAGAGCAGCAACAAGAATGAGACAATTAAGCAGTTTCAGAAACTATGTAAATATGTTGGTTGGTCAATAAATCACTAGCAATAAATAAATATATTTCTCATATATTTAAGAAGACATATTCTTCTGTTCTATAGCTTCTTTCACCACTTACCTCAAGTCTAGAATTCTTTTTTAAATTATATTTTATTCATTATGCCATTACAATTGTCCCAGTTTTTCCCTTTGTTCCCCGCCACACAGCACCCCGCCCCCCCTTTCCCTCAGGCAATCCCCACACTATTGTTCATGTCCATTGGTCACGTGTATAAATTCTTTGGCTACTCCATTTTCTACACTGTACTTTATATCCCCATGGCTATTCTGTGACTACCTGTTTGTACGTCTTAGTCCCCTCACTTCACGAATTCTCCCCCATACTCCCCTCCCATCCAGCAACCATCAAAACACTAGAATTCTACATTATCAGTAAATACAAGGTACAAAAGATGATCACAGAAGTTCTACAAAGGAGTGCTTAGAGAGGGTAAACTGGCTGAAAGGGGACACAGGAGGACTTGTTTTACAATCACACTTGCAAAGCAATGCTCAGTTGTTATTTATGTGAATTTTTCCTGGGGGTGACTTGAACCTACATTTGCAGAGCAAAAATTGTGTTTTTACTTAGAACATATGTTTGTTTGCGGGTGGTTGGGGAAAGGGATAAAGAAGATTTGAGGGAAGTCAAAATCTCCCCTATCTAACCCCCCTGTGCCTCAGCACTTAAATTGATTACGGCATTCTAATAATATCATTACCATAGATAGTCAAGGAGCACCAAGGGAGCTCCCCTATTGGCCAATATGGCGCAGGGGGACGTTCTCACACTGAGTACACCCAAAACTAGAAAGACAAATGGACAGAAATAAAACCCTCCCATCCCTACCCCTATAAGAACCATGGGTTTGAGCAGGGAGGGGTGATGGTCTTTGAGACAGAAGTCCACTATTCTCCCAGGTTGTGGCACCTAAATAACCTCTTCCTTTTTGCACAAGGACCTGTCTCATGCATTTGGCTTTTGTTGTGGCAGGCAGCTGACCCTGAGTTTTAGTTACAGTATCATTCTTTTGTGAACTCAGCAGCTTTGCATGTTTTGTTATCTGCCACCAAAATGTTAAAGGTAATAGTGACCATAGGTAAATGTTTTGACTCCAAATGACTTTATTGGAAAAATAAGCACAAAAAGGCAGGTTAGTACATAATGAATTAAGCATGGCAATCCATTATTCAATTTCATTCACCTCTACAGTTTCTATACAAGATATTATTATGAGGTCTATGTTCAAATGAATAACAATCCCCCAAATATATCCACATTCCAATCCCAGGCACTGTGAATGTTATTTCATATGGCAAAGGGACTAGGCAAGTCCAATCAGGTAGAGATCTTAAAATGATGATTACCTTGGATTATCTGGGCAGGGCTGATGCAATCACAATGGTCCTTTTATGAGACTTAGAGAAGGTGAGACGATGACAGCTGCAGAGATTGGAGTAACGCACTTTGAAGCTGGAATAGATGGAGGCAGCCACTGGAAGCTAAAAAAGGCAAGGAAACACTTTCCTTCCCCAGAGCATCCAGCAGCAATGAGCCTTGACTTTATAACCCAGTGAAACTAATTTGGACTTCTGCCCTCTAGAACCATATGAGAATAAATATGTGTTGTCTTCAGCCATAAAATCTGTGGTAATTTTTTTAGAGCAGCAATAAGAAACAAACACAACATCCTAGTGAAATGTTCACCAGACCTGGTGCACATCAGAATCACCTGGGCGGTGTATGAAGACACAGATCCTTGGATCCCATTCCTAAAAATCCTGATACCCTACACCTGTGACAAGGCATGGAAATCTAAATTTTTAAAGAATTTCCTGGGGTGACTGTTGTACTGCAAACCAGAGTTTAAGTCAGAAGAATTAGAGAAAATTCACTGCCTGATTAGTTTCCTGGGGCTGCCACACCAAATTATCACACACTTGACATCTTGAGACAATAGACATATATTTTTTCACAGGACAAGAGATCAGAAGTCGAAAATTGGTTTCAGTGAGCCCAAAATCAAAAGTGTCCCTGTGGCTGCAGTCCTAAAAGAAGCTCCAAGAGAGAATTTGTTCCTTGCTTCTTCCAGTTTCTGGTGGTTGCTAAGCATGCCTTGACTTGTGGCCACAGCACTCTCTACCTCTGTGGTCACGTTGCCTCCTTCTCTGTGCATATGAAATCCCCCTCTGCTTCTCTCTTATAAAGACACTTGTGATTAGATTAGCACCCACATGGATAATCCAGAACAACCATCCCATCCCAACCTCTTGAGTTTCATCACCTCTGCAAAACTCCTTCTGTCTTACGAAGTGACACTTGCAAGCTCCAGGAATCTGGAGCTCCAGGAATCTGATATTCAGCCAACTACACTGCCTCATTATCTGTAAAGGTAATTTAGGGATGAAGATAGTAGACCTGAAGCAGACTTTCCAAAAATACAAGACTAAAATCTTTTTTACATTCAAATCCCGTTCTGACCCTTTACAAACTAGTTATGCTATTAAAAATTAACCAGTCTCACTGGAGTGGTCTGATGATTAATGAGGCTATGATAAGCAAGGATTTGGGTGATTATTAGAAAAAGCAGGTTCCTAGAATTCAGTAGCATTTTAATTTTGAGGTTTATGACCCTTTCAAAAATTGGCTTCTCACAAGAATGCTTCTGAATACAAACGCATTGCCAACAAAGGAATCTACATGAAAATTCTCTGTCACAGAGGAATTTACCAGATGTAACCATACAAACAGATTACAAGAATGTTGGTTGGGGAGTCTTTGTTATGCGAAAGTATATTTCAACTTTAAATAAATACAAGATTCCTTTGCCTGATTTTTACTCAAGAAATTTATACTCTACGGGTCTCTGACAAAAGCATTCTTGTCCTGTTTGACTTTTTAAGACAAGTAATCCAGAAGAGATATCATCCCACAGTCACAAGAAACACAAACCAGAATTCAAATACTGGACAACGAAATGTGTACAATATGGTGATGCTCCACATCAATGATATATACGTATCATTTCTATAAGTAATTTGTATAAGTAATATATGAACTGATAAGAACTGATATTTCTATTATTTTCTAACATCCCTGTGCAATGAGGTGTAAGGCCTTTCCAACTGTAAAATATTATTCTTTTCTCCAATGTACATTTTCATATCCATCCCCCAAAACATTTACACCTCCACTTTCCTTTACTATTATCTATGCTAAATCTAAATACCCATCCCCTTAAAATAACCCATGGCTTGGATTTTAACAACCTAATTTTCACTTCAACAGGTCATTACTCCACCCTGAACAGCTTTCAGAACAAAATAATAATAATTTCTAATTCATCCCATCTGAGTATAGCTATACACTTTTTGCCTACAAGGTATTATTTGCTTATTTGAATTCCCTTGGTAGCAATGGCTCTAAATTGTACTATGTCTGAGCTAATCTGCCAGCCTTTGTCCCTTAAAATTCTCAGAGCAATAGTGTTGGATAATAACTAGCTAATAGTAATATATCATATAACTTACAGTGTTGGGTCATAGCCAACTAATAATAGTGCTAAGAACCAACTCATCAGAACCACCTATGAAGCCTGTAAAAATTCAGATTCCAGGGCAACATCTCAACCTACTAAATACAATTTCTAGGAAAAAGGAATTTTCACTTTCCACAAAGTAGAGCCACTAGTAAACTGGAATCCAGTGATTAGAAATACCCACTTCATGCATCCTCTTCCCCCAACCAACACCCAGGTCTGAATGGTTTAATGGCAATGTTCTGGAGAAATACAAAGCTCATGGTTAGCCTCATAAAGTTAAGCATCATCCACATACTACTCAGTAACCATGATATGTCCTTACTGTACCCTTCAATGCTGACTCTATGTTTGTGTTCTTAAATTTCTAACCAATTTTATTCTTCCCTTTTCAGAAACCATAACTCCATCACTTCTTGGATAAATCCAACCTTATTCTTCATTATTTCAGTGCACAGTTCCATTTTCTAGAGACTTCTCCTTAGTGCCCTTATCCCAATCCACATACTCCTTACATGAAGGCCAGGAGGGTGGGTAGGCAAGGAAAAAATCAAATATATACAGGACATATTATTTGGAAAAGTCCTGTTGACAAACAGAACTAAAGACAGTAGCAATTAACCTGCTTTGGGCATATTCTGAACCACAAAATTACCAGCAGGACCTAATTCTCCTTGGTCAGCATAACAGAGAAAACTAATTACAAGAGGCTTATTCTTTGGGGGAAGAAAAACCTAGTTTTGTGTTATGTGGCACAAGGAACCTCACTCTTCTTATCTGTAGAGAATTTTTAGTCAACATAACATGAGGACCACTTAATCTTGTTCAGTTACACCGAAAATAAACCATTTTTCCCCAAAAGGGGGTTAATTTATCCACCAGAGATAACTCTTCACAAAATGCCATTGACAGGAACAATTGCTTTCCACACTCTTTACACTAAAATAGCGGAACCTCTTGGGCAAGACACAGAGAAAGAAAATCCACTTGTAAGTGGGACAGAGAACACATTTTGCCTTTGTACAAAGTCAACCTCCTACGTTTAAACTATCTTGGTAAAGTGCTTCACTGTAGAATGTTGTTGGCCAATTTACATGGCATTTGGATTTGAAGTTATATGCCATTTGGGGAAGATTACTATAATTAGAAAAATGGCCTGATTATTTTTCTGGCAACAGTGAAGAAAGGGAGCAGACTTTTCAGCTTATAAAGACAAGTCCTTGAGAAACCTCAAAAGGTTTCAGGATCCTGTTTGACAGGAAAGAACATCTCATGTGAACCTCTTGGATCTGTTGAAAACCAAACTGTTTTGTTTTTTTTTTTAAGCCAAACCGCAAGAGAGGGAGATTGAAATTTAAAAAAGAAAGACTCCTTCTTAGTGGGTTTTGAGACAGAGATGACAGAAACGGTCCTTTCTGTTGGGGTGCGAGCTTCGTTTACAGGTCCCTATAAGAAGCACAAACAAAAAACAATGGGGTTGGAAGGAAAGAGTGTGGATTTTCAGTGACAAGATTTGGAAGACGGTTTCACAAGAGTATTGTTCGATGGCTATGTCTGATTTCACTGCAAATAGCGACAATATTATAACCGCAGAAACTAAAAGAGCAGTTCCTAATATTTTAGGTCTCAAGTTAACATTTATGATGGAAAAGGCAAAACCATACTAAGTTCCTCTTTCCTGTGGTGAAAGAGGAAGATATTGCTGTACTGACTCAAACACCCATTCTCCAGGCCTGGCTCTCACAGGACACTGCCTTTCACACAGAAGGAAAGTGGGGACCGTGAGAGATCTGCTCCAGAAAGATGACCCAAGGATTTCGCTATTTAGGTTCTACTTCATGAACTTATTAATTGAACAACCTACACTAGATCAAAAAAGTTTTGACAAAAATGCATTTTACAACTGTCATGAACTTTTTAAATTAAATGTAAGGGTAAAACTGGGATGGTGGAACAAGGTCAAAACATGCAAGTGGAGGAAGTCAGAGAGCATCGTAAATGGGAAGAATTAGTTATTAAATGGTTGCTGCCTTCAAGTCACGAGCTGTCTAATGAAAATGTTTCCTTGGCCCTGACTGGTGAGGCTCAGTTGGTTGGGTGGCATTTCACAAAGTGAAAGGTCACCGATTTGATTCCTGGTCAAGACACATGCGTAGGTTGCAGTTGAGATGCCTGATCCAGGCACATACAAGAGACAACCAATTGATGTTTCTCTCTCTCACATTAGTGTTTCTCTCCCTCTCTCTTTCCCTCCCTTCTTCTCTCTCTAAAAAATAAATAAGTAAAACATTTTTTAAAAGAAAAGAAGTGAAAATGTTCCTATGGCCGATGATTCCATCACTAAAATGTTTTCTATCTTTAGTGACTTCTGCAGTGTCCCCTCCCTTTCCGAGGCGCTTTATCAAACATGGAACGGACAAGCTGCACTTGAAGCTATGCTGGAAGTGAAACAGCAGCTCCGCCCCTCACAGTTCTTAGAAGAGTCATCGAGTAAAGGCCCCTTTGATATAAAACCTCAGGGTTACTTTTTTTTATTCAACAGCTTAAATGGGAAATGTAAATATATATAAAATTACTGCCTCTATAATAATTTTGAAACTTTTTAAAAAATATTTTCTTTTAAAAAAAGTATTTTATTTATTTATTTTTAGAGAGAGGGGAAGGGAGGGAAAAGAGAGGAACAGAAGCATCTATCGGTTGCCTCGCACACCTCCAACTAGGGACCTGGCCCACAGCCCAGGCATGTGCCCCAGATGGGAATCGAACCTGCTATCTTCTGATTCACAGGCCTGTGCTCAGTCCACTGAGCCACACCAACCAGGGTTGAATCTTTTTCTAATTTCAATTTCGCCTTTAAATATTTATCAAGTTCTTTCTTATTTTATATCAAGTAAGTCACATGAACATTTTAAGTATGAGTATTATTTCAACCAGATTACCATTAATTTTGTTTTCTAGGAAAAAAAAAGATTTGATCTATATAGCATAGGATTAATCAAGTAAATCTCCTGTACTTCTTTTGGCAACAATCAATTAATTTGAAAGAAAAGAAAAATCTATAATTATACATCCTAGGTTAATCCTGTGTGTTATAAATGTTAACTAATTGAAATATAATTTTAATGCAATTAGAAGGTATTTAACATAGTGTATAGACTCTTTATAGAGACACAGGGTAAGAATTATTTTCAACGAAAAGAATATAGACCTTTATTATTGAGTTACTATGAACAGGCTAATTAAAGATTGGCTACCATCCTTCATAAGAATTCTGAAACCAAACTATTATAGGTTGAACTATGTCCCATCAAAATCCCCATGTTAAAGACCTAATTTTCAGTACCTCAGAATGTGATTGCATCTGTATTTGATAGACCTGAAGTCATTAGTATGGGTTCTTTTTAATGCAACCTAGTGGGTGTTCTTATAAGAAAAAGAAATTTAGACACACAGACAGACACCAGGGGTGTATACACATGGAGAAAAGACCATGCAAGGACATAGCAGCAAGGCTGTAGTCCAAAGAGAGAGGCCTCAGAAGAAACCAACCCTTCCAGCACTATGATCTTGTCTTGGATTTCTACCTCCAGAACAGTGAGAAAGCACATTTCTGTTGGTCAAACCACCTGGTATGTGGTATTTTGACATTGCAGCTTGAGCAGACTAGCCCACAAACCATCAATAAAGGTAGCAATCTGAAAGCAGGGCCCTGATACTAGATTGGAATTGACAGCACAGACAGCTGGTGTGAAAACAGAGAGCGAGGGGTGATGTCTGGGACACAGAAGAAAGGAGTCAGGTTGCCAAGTCAAAGCAAGGGACATGAGAAATACACATCTTGATGTCCAAGCTACGAAGGGGAGACACAGCTATTTCCTCTCAGATGAGGATTCTACAGAATGCAATGTTAAAAAGTATCAACAGCACGAGTGAGCAGGCCTGGATTTTACGAGATGTTGGTAAAGCTAGAGTACGATCTTTTGATACTGTGAGAGGTTACACAAAAAATGATTTCAGTTCTAATTTAGGCAGGATTAGAGACACCTCAACAGGGACCAAGACTGACAAGATTAATCCACTAACTAAAAGAAGGTTTTTTGTTAATAATGGAGATTTTCAAAATAGAAAAAAAAATAAACTCAGATGGCTGCCTCTATTTCTATTGTTATTTAGGTGTTATTTGAAAAACACCCAAATTCAATGAAGGGCAAGAGATGAGATGTGTTTGAAAGTCTGATCTTGTGCCTATGCATCCCCTAATAACATTAACTCCCTGGGCTGACTCGGTGTGTCTTAGGGAACTACATGAAGGATGTCTTTATGTGCACATAGTTATGCGAATGTCTTTAGTAAAATTGAGACCTGTAAAACTAATCTACAAAGAGGCTCTTCATTTCCCATTTCTCTCCCCATCTTTGTTCCTCCCTCCCGAAGAATGAACCCCAGTTCTTGTAATCCTGGGGGACCCTTCTCAGAGTCTGCATATTCATTTTTAATCTTTGGGACTGGGACTGCCCTCTCATATATTTAGGTTTTTGAACTATCATTATTCCAAACTATGTTTTCTGCCAAGGCTGAAAATATTCCTAGTGAAAAAAATTATAAGTTGATATTTCTCATTATTCAAAGAATTAGACATTACTTGACAATGTATATCTTTTTTGTTATGAAGAAGAAAAGAGAGAACTTTCACTCTCAGTTACATGCAGCCTCAAATGACTAGGAACGACACTGGATTATTTAGAGGCTATGTTTCTGTGATAGGTAAAATATTACCGAGCAATTCAACAGAGCAACTCCTCAGAGTGAAAAACTACAGCAAGGATGGGCGGGACATAGAAAAATGATAAACAAGATACGGTCTCTGAGCTTCAGGAGTTCACACTCAAAAGAGACACAGATCTGAATATTGCTAACAATCAGATGATGAAAAATGCCACAGTCTAATACAAGTGAGTGCTGAGCAAGTTTAAGGAGGGAATATATCCATTCTAAATGGGGACGATGGAAAGGCTTCCCTGAGGAAATTGTATCCAAGTTTGAGAATCCTGCTTTTGATAAGGCAAAACTCACTTCCCCAGGAGAGACCTGTTTTCACATCAGTAGTTTAAGATTCCTTGACAAGGCTGAAAAACCATCATTGCAGAGGAAAAAAAAAACATGAGGGTTATGTTAACTTATCTTGATGCTAATTCTTCTGAAATTAAAAACTCAGAAAGGCATACACATTCAGGTCTATTAAAAATAAAGCCTTGGTGACTCACTTATTTTTGAAAGTCAGTTTTGACAGAAATAATACAAGATAAATATTAAGAGATTGCTTCAGGGCAGCCGGCCTCGGAAATCTGAAGTTGCCACTCTCAATACATCAGACATTGTCCACTGTTATTTCAAAGCAGCCATAGACTTTTTCCACATGAGTTATGTACCAGGCTGTCAGGGTTCATTGAATGGCATAGGACCCCATGTACATGTGTCTATATGTGCATGAGGGTGTGAGTATGTGTGCACACACATGCATGTTAGTGCAAGATTTGCATCTGAATGGAAAACCATGAACTTCCAATAGTCCTAAGAAAAGAAAAGAAGCCTAAGAAAGACTAGTCTTACCCTTCTTGCCTTCGAAATATACTATAACTATTAAATTACACCCAGGGATCCCGATGAGCCAGCTCCTGAAACTAAGTACACATATTTGGAATTGTTTTTAACAGTCTCCATGACAACTCCTGGGGTTGCCTAGTCTTCTCAGAGCCCTGTTTTCACACACAAAGGAGCACAGCCACACCACACACAGGCTCCAAAATTTACACTGGCTGCTCATTCAGTTAAGGATCTTTCCTAAATTGCTTTCCTAGTTATTTTAAATTTCCTCTCCAAACTTCCTTCAGTTCCCTGAGATGCCTTCACCTCTGTCAGCTCCTTCTTCACTCTGTCCTTTCACATCAACCCTCAGGAGCTGGAGAGGACTGGTTTCCTATTCCACCAAAAAATCCCTGTCACATGAGGCGTGTGCCTAAAGAGAGCTCTCCCTGCTGCCATTTCCCCTGCCCGGTTCTTCTTGCACAGCTCGGACAAACACTCTTCTCCCAAAGAGGTTTTCATGACAACTCTGCTCCAAATTCATTTACAAGGTTAAGCCCAAATTTGTCAGCTGGATACAATGAATGGCCCCCTCTAAGGCTGTCCTCTAGACCTTATCTACTGCTATTGTGCTTCAACCTTGAATCCAATTGGAATCGTCTATTCTCTGCTCTTGAAATAGTCACGAATTTTCCCAACTCCTTTGTTCACGCTATTCTCTTGCCCACGATATTCTCCCACCTTCTCTTCACTCTATTCAGGCACTGTTTGTTCTTATTATTTGCTCTAGTCATGTTCTACAAAATCACCACAAATATTGAATTAGTAAATACTGAAGCGCTGCACTTAGGAGAAATACAGGGTTAGGTTCCTGCAAGCCTGCAGTCACATTTTTGTCCATCGATCAATGCTTAACTTTGTTTGCTATGTGTTTCTGTTTAAAGACACCTGTTTAATTTAAAGTTGACTCATTAACATTGAATTCACGACCAACAGCACTATATACCTCATGCCTGAATGAAGTTTATCACACACACACATTTCTCCATAAGGCCCATCACAGCTTTCCTGCATTCAGGAACACTAGACAGCACTTCAACACTATGCTTGAGGGCCATTTTAAACAGCAAAATCACCAAGAAGAATGTGGAAAACATGGCACTAAATAGACCGCAAAAAGGACACTTGTTTACAGTAGGAGAGCTGAAGCGAGAAGGCAGAGCATGGCCTCGAGTGACCTCAGCCAGGAGTGTCCGTGTGTTGGGCAAGTCAGATCTTTCACCACTCTGCTCGTGCCCGTGAATAACTGCAAAAGTGCCACAAGTATTGATTTGGGGTTACAAATAAATTATAGTGAGTAGGAGAATTCTCAAATATGGAATCTGAGTATAATGAAGATTATTACCTATTCATCAAGGAAGCCACAGAGTAGCAAGATCGGTCCTGACCTATAAGTGGAAAATCTGTATGGGACAAGTCCTTTCTGCCCATTTTTTAAAAGTTAGCCAGTATTTCATCTCCTTAGCCCTCAGTTGCTTCAGCTTTAAATGGCAGTAATAATGTGACTCTCAAATACGAGATGATGGATGTAAAATCCACTTGTTTCAATAAAGCACTATATAAATGAGAGGTGGTATAGTGGTCCCATCTTCCACAAAAACTTTCCTGATTATTTTATGCTATCCAATCTTTGTCTTCCCTGAATTCAGAATACTTATTATTTAAAATATTTATCTGTCATTTGACATAGTCTTTTGTAGTTTGTACTTCCTCAATTCCTTTGATTATTTAACTTTGACTTCTCAAACAGAAGATGAGTTCCTTGAGGAAGGAACTCCTATCTACTTCCTTGTCTCGTTCACCCGTATCTGGAGCAATTTTATTCATAAATGAAGGCATCAATGCAAAGCTCACATAAATCATTGCACGGGCTCCTCTCAGGACTCTGACAGCAAGGGCTTATGTATAACTATGATGCCAGGTTAGGGCTCTTAGCATCTGGCTAGCAAGCAGTCAGACCAGCAAACTTTTGAGACCTGTTGGCAAAAGTGCTTATCTTTCCCTGTAGATAAACTACCTGGCACTAAACCAAAACCATTTATATGCAAGTTAAGAAAGTTCAGTTGACTTTCTGATAGCTTCTACACTTCCAGCTTTTCACAGAGACCCGCACTGAGCATGCTAACCTTGGAAGAGCAAATCGTCTCATAAAGGCACATGATCTGGAAAAACAAGTGAGATTTTTGCCTTTCATGAAATTGCTATGTAGTTGGGGGTTTTTTTTCACGTATTTAAGGTTTATAAAACTGTCTCTAGTTTAGACTAATGTTTGGGTGTTGATTAGGACCCAGCACCCAAACATCCTGATAATCTCCCCTATTCTAATAACTCAAGCTATTTCATCCACTTCTAATTCCCATTCACAGCAGCCCACAGTTTCACATGATCCCAGGAAGGGACTAACTGGAGAGAGGAGAAACTTTCAAAGGAAAGCGGTGTGTCTGGTGTAATAGGAGAGAATCATTTCACACGGATAGCTCATGACGTGCTCTTGGCTGTTGGTCTATCCTTATACTTTCTTAGTGATTTATTCAAGGGGCTCTGCTTTGTTTCACTTGCAAACTATTTTAACATTGCTGTGGGTAAACAGAGTGTCACCAGATTTCCCGTCTTTCCTGGGTCATTTTTCCTGGTTATATAAATGTTTGTCTTAATCCTACTTCTTCCTGTGCACTTTTCAAAATGTTTTTCTATGCTTCTAGTCTGCACAGGGTCAGTGTGCTAATTACCAAATGAGATGAAGATGAAGGAGACTCCGTGTTTGGGGCCAGCTATCTGGGCTACAGGTCTTCAGGCAACATCATATTTTCAATAACATTCATAGTCATCCATCCAGGCACCCTTCACCCTCACATGTTGTTTCAAATTACTAACTGACAACTCCAAATGGACTCAGAGCAGAAAACTCCATGTTAAGGATCCAATAATGGCTGCTTCTGCTCTTGTGGTTTTCAGAAGTGGGAAAGACTGCCGCCAGGTATGCTGATTTATCAGCATGTTTTCTTCAGCTCCAAATATTCGGCTTGAATATTAGGGGGAGAATTCTCGGTTAAATGTGAATGCTCCACAGTTTTCCCACCATCCAAACTGTGTTGTATTTGGCAAATGGTTTTCTGGCAAGGGAACAACACGTTAAGCTCTGGCCATGACATAGTTTGTGATAAGCTTAACTGAATTCAAGAAGGAAAAATCAATGCCAACTGCTCTTACACTCTCACAGTTTCTCATGCACACAGGGGAGCAAAAGCTCAGACAAAGCTTGAATATTTCAGAAACAATTTGATATAGAAACTGTATTAATTAATCCTGGTACTATTCTGAAGTGGTTTTCAAATTATAAACGATCTTCTGATCATGTCCAGAGAACTATTTTGACTGAAACATTAATGATCAAAACAGGATAAAAATATAACACTAAGTTGTTTAAAAAAAAAAAGAAAACTTCCTATTCAACTCCAAAGTGAACAGAAAACTAGATCATTTTTGGCTGAAATAATAACAGGCATTAATTTTTCTCTTTCTTTATGAAAACTGCTTATATTTTTGTTAGCCTAGCCACCAAAACAGAATTTCTGTTTAAAGTGTTTAATGGTAGAGACTAAAAATTCTTTTACCTAAAATCTAGCAGCATCCACATTGAACTCAACTAAACTCAGCACGTCTTTTTGCTAAGGGGAATAACTCTAGCTGTAAGGAGATGGTACATTTATGAGCAGCCAGCCTACGCATTCCATTTCACCTATAGCGAGGCTGACAGCTGAGCTCAAGTTTAGTACACAGTTAAAAGAGAAAATACCTAAAGAAACTTTTCAGGTCCATAGCAATGACATTTCAAATGTCACTGAGTATCTTAGAGTATCTTAAAGATGAGGGCAAATATTAAGAGAATGGCACAGGCCAGACGACATGAATCAAATTATTCTTTTCATTTAGGACTGGCGTCACAGTACACTTTGCAAAACAAAGAAACTCTTAGATGTAGGAGAGTACACAGGTAGCAGCTCAAGCAGGGCTTCAAAGTCATGAGAAAAGCCCTTGCCTGTCTTTTGGTTTGCCTCCAAGGCCCAGAGAGTGTCTTTAGAGTGATACTGGAAGGCAGGGAGTTAAAGCAAGTATGAGGGCAACGTCTTTGAGAGTCTTATAAAAATTATGAACTTGGTTCCTGCAAAAATGACTACATGCACAATCTGGCAAAAGTGCAGGAGGTTATTGAGCTCCATGAAACGCATCTACAGAACAGTAATGATTTATGAACCTCATAGGCATTTTCCCCCAGAAAAAGAAGCAAATGTCATTGAATGAAGTAACTTCTAACTATTTGAGTCATGGGTACTCACTGATTTATTCGCTTTCAATCAATTCTTATTCAGCACCTGTCCTCACACAAAGCACTGTGCAAAATAACAAACATCCTAGGTGATCTCAGTGGAACCTCCCCATCCAATGGTAGGTTCGGATTAAGGGCAGCATTTTGCTTTATACTAATAGTACTATTGAACCCAAAGAATTTTGTTTTTTATTGTTGTTCTGCTCAAGTTTATATATATATATATATATATATATATATATATATATATATATATATATATATTTATTTACTTTTTAAGAAAAGCTTTCTTCAAGCCCAGGAAACACGTTAACTTTTATTTATGCAATTTGGAGAAAGCATCTGCAAGAGCCTCACTAGCTCATTAAAGAGAGCATTATAATTAGTTATTCATTCCAAAACACAGGCTCAAACGCTATACAATATTGCCTCAACAGGACTCTAGGGCACAGACAGACGGAGGACGGCTTCACTTAGACCCCTGCCTTCACTGCTGCAGTGCAGGCAGGTTCAGATGGCAATACCCCAAATGAAGGGACTGAAAAGGCTGCTGAATCCTAGCAGAGTGCAAAACACTGTCCTAACTCTTAAAGATCCTTTAGCTGAGAAGTCCCAAGACTCCTTCAGCTATTTCTACTAACTTATCATTGAATTACAAGATAAAAAAGCATTTTCAGGTTAAAAGCCTGCCTCCACCTGCTACTTCCTAGTCTTCTAACTATGGGTAAGGCAGTTAACATTTTAAAATCTAACATTTTAAAGTCTAATTCAATTGAAAGCTCTTGTGAAGACTAAATGATTGCCTCCTAAAGGATTTAGAATGGTTTGAGACAAAGAGAAGTACTCTATAAAATGAATCCTTCAATAAAAATATTTAAAAAAGAAAACAAAAAAGCCCTGGTGTGGCTCAGTGGTTGAGTGCTGGCCTACAAATCAAAGGGTCACCGGTTCAATCCCCAGTCAGGGCACATACCTGGCTTGCAGGCCAGGTCCCCAGTAGGGGGTGTGCAAGAGGCAACCACACATTAATGTTTCTCTCCTCTTTCTTCCTCCCTCCCCCTCTCTAAAAAATAAATAAATAAAATATTTTAAGAAATGGTAATCCTTTTTTTATCATGCATTATCTGCCCTGATTCACCCAACCTCTGAAAGTAAGTGTGTTCTAGCCCAAAAAAGTGCAACATGCTCAAAATGACATACACAAAGAGTCAGGGGACCCCAACTGGAAAGTAAGTCCCCCAATCCTTTGTCAGGAAGCATGCTAATAAATACAGCATGGGTGCATGGAAACCAGATCCAAGCAATGTGTGCAAAGCACTACCAATGCAGTAATAAGTAAGACCCTTTGTTTTCAGGATGGAGCAGAGAACAATGAGAGGAGCCTCCCACACAGACATATTATACACATAATAAGAGTCTTCATCAATAAAAACCAGTGTAGGGGTCTCCAGGGAATATCATAGGATGGGGGAGGGTAATGAGTGAGCAATGGTTTTCAACAAAAAATAATACCTGATGTGGCTATCAAGTTCAGTGAAAGCATTTGAAATCAGGACAACAGGATATAATTAGTCTACCACTTATAAGTATTGAGACTTACTATTCTCTAAATTACAGTTTTTCTCAGGTGGAAAATGGGGGTAACAATATCCATCCTTGTAATATTGCTGTGAGAATTACATAATGTTTGTAAACCCCTTATCATCATATAATTCATTGTTTAAACTAGAATACTTTCAAGAGTATGAGAAGACACTATAAAACTCATACCAGGGAAAGAGGCAAAAACCTGAACATATGGTCACTGTATTTATCACCATACCTAGCACAAAAGATTGCACTCAAAATATATCAGTTCTTTTATTTGTTCCTGGTTCTCAAAGGATGCATAGTAATTTCCCAGGCAGAGGAAGTGCGGGGGGGGGGGGGGGGGGTGGAGCAGCGTGATATGTAACAGAGGGAACTCCATGATTAAAGGAATATTCCACCATAAAACACTTGTAAAATGGCTCATCTCATTCATACAATCACATAATTATATTATACAGGAAGGAAATGAGATATTAAATCCAAATCATTCATTTTATAGATGAAAACGAACCTTTGAAGGGTGAAATAATAGGGGTATCTAGTCTCAGAGCCAGGACCAGTACCTTGGTTTTCTGACTGCTCACCACTGTGTTACCCCTCATCTCTAAGAAATATGAAGTCAGTCCAGAATGTATCCATCCATTAATATGTAAATTAGAGACATTTCTTGAAGAAGAAACAAGATACAATAAACATTGTACATAGGACAATGACACCTCAGTCCCCTTCAAACTAGGCACCTTGGGACCTCACACAGTTCTCCCAGTATCCTCCAGCTGTTGCATCATATTTTCCTAAATCTTATCAATGTGCTAAAATGTCTTCCCTTTCAAAGGTGATTTTAGTTTGGGGAGAAGCCAGAAGTCACAGAGCACCAAATCTGGGCTGTAGGAGGGCTGAGTCACCTGGTTGATTTGATGTTTTGCAAAAAAACTCTGCATGAAACATGATGCATGAGTGGGCACGTTGTCATGATGAAACTGCCAGTTACCAGTTGCCCATCGCTGTGGCCCTCTGAATCATCCAAATAGTTTCCATGGAGGAATATTAAAGCTTAATGCAAAATGTGATGCAGATTCATTGCTCTACTTGCTCAGTCTTTTTTTGAATGTGAGGGCCACACAGTGCACATGCTCACTCAACAGCATCTACCACCCCCACTGACTAGTACAGTGAAGTTGTCATTGCTTATGCATGTGCATTCCAGTCCACTCTCCCTGGCTGCCATGTTACATCAACGTCATGCAAAATGTTGTATTAATAATGGCTGGACTTTTTCTGGGCAGAATTAGTATGTCTCCTAAACCAGAGATGTCACAGAAATAATGGAAAATCCATAACTTATCTCAACAGCTTGTCTCACAGTTCTTAAATTCTTACTGATTAAATTCAACCAACTGCAGATCCAAGTAGAACTGTCTTCAGGGAAGATGAGTACAACTAGCCACTCTCTTGTCAAGAAGGAGGAAGAATTTTACTCTGTTACATGTTATTTATTGCTAAGTTAAGAAAGAACAAGTAATTTAGTTCTCACTTATGTAACATATTTTCTTTGGACTTGGAGATGTCATGCATAATAGATCATAATAATATTTACAGGGAAAATAATTTAAGAATAGGATTGTATAAATAATAATATACTTCATATAAAGTTTATTCTCCCAGTTGATATAACACCCTACGGCAAAAGTTATCGATATTTTTCTTTACAGTATGAGTGGACTAACTGGCACACACTGCCCTCATTACCCATGGTTCACAGAAGGGAAAAGGGAAGGCAGAATCTCTGGGAGAGTTGCAGAACTTTCTTCTCAAAGGTCCTCAGATTATTCTGATACTCTCCTGCCTTCCTCCTGATATTCCTCCAAAAGCCACTTCTCGTAATTCCGGGACTAAGCTGAACATAGAGCAGGTCTCCACCTAGAAAATAAATTGGATAGAAAGATGCCCATCCTCGTTCATCTGTATGGTTGATATCTTGCTCAATAGTTTTCTTTCTAAAGCTTTAGAGTCCCATCCACCAAGTTAGTCACTGCATCCTCTGGGATCTTTGGCATCTGCCTTCACCCCTATTGTAGCCCTGAGCACACTCTCTGTTACAATCATTACTCAGATCTCCCTGCTCAGTAGACTGCTACTCAGAGACATGTAGGAGGCTTTATACTGCTTTGCAAACCCAGTAACAGCCTAGCACATAGTAGGAACTCAAACAGGAACATACTTGAACATAGTCCCCCATTAAGTGAATTATTTGGGGTATCCAGAGGACAGTATAGTAATACAGAATACTGTCCAGGAATTGTTTTTAGGACAGAGGACGGACATGGACTATGTAAAAGCACTACAAGGCCTTTGGAAGAGAGTTACTGTAAAACTACAAGGCATCATTCTCCTTTATTGTATGGCAAATCACTACAGTGTTTGCCTTAACTGGTACTTAGTGGCCTAGAAAGCTAATGTCTCTCATTAAATGCCTGACTCCCAGAGAGTCACTTATATAACTAAAAGCACTTGAGTGATTTCATTGCATAAAGTCATTTTCTTTTTAAAAAGTGCTACACACAAGAATTTATCTTACCTAGTTCATTATTTGTAACCTTAGGGAGATGATAAAAAAATTAATATTGAAAACCCTTCACATGACACAAAAATGAGAGAGAAAAAAGAAGCTAAGAAAATGTTTAAAAAGTAGGATGGGAAAGGCACTACTCAAACCAAACCTATTAAATTAATCACATGAAGTTTTTAAGGCCTCAAGTCCTGTTAGAATGCATGATATTCAAGAAAAGTTTACTTGGAGGTACATATGTTGGCTTTCATAAACATGCTTTCTGGTTTCAGAAGGGAGAAGTGCTTGTAAGGTGTACACAGAGAAAGCAGCACGAGGTGGACAAAAGAGTTTGAATTTCACCTCACATGATTTTTCACAAAGTATAAAAAGTTGTTAGATTTAGTAAAACAGTTGCTGGATTTTTATGTCCTACAGCTATTTTATTTTATTATGGCCAAAATGAATGGAAACAGTGATTTATCCGTTGGCCTACTGATATTTATTTTTTAATCCTTCATAACTACATTGTACAAAAATAAATACCAACTGTGCACACTTCCCTGCACTATTGGCAAAGATTTAAATCCAAAACTCTGTTCTTCAGACTGCCAAGTGTAATCACGAACTCCATGAGTGAATGAAGGGCTTTTAGTGTCCATCTGCAGCATGACTACCATCCCCCAAAACAAAAAATAATAAAGCAACACTTTTTTATGTTTAAATTATTTATTGATGAGGAAATGGAAACAACTGTACTTGAACAACAATAAAAAGATAAAATAAAATAAAATAAAATAAAATAAAGGTATACAACCTTACATTTTGATTTCAAAAGTTCCCAAAATAAAGCAACACTTTCAATCTGTTGATCAATGCATGTGCAAACATATTCATGTATAACAATGCATTTGTTCCAAACTGTCTCTCAAGGTTTTATTAATTTCAAATGCATATCTTCAAATGTTGAGACTGAATTATAAACATTTAAGCACTATACTAGTATATCATTAATTTCTTATTAAAGGGATAACTGGGCAGTGTCCCCATGTTATCGATGACTTCCAAACAGGTGTTCCCAGCATGCATTTGTTCAGCCTCTGTGATACAGATTGGGGCTACAAGCTGCTGCTGGAGGCTGAAAAATGTTACTTTTGCCCCCGGGAGTTTCTATCATCTTAACACCTTCATGAAAGAAATGTGGGCAGGGGAAATCAAAACACTTCAACCTGTTTGTCCTCAAAAGGTACCTTTGATTTTATGTTAACATATTTAAGATATGTTCAGCCTTCCCATTGGTGACACTATGAATTTGCTTTTTTCCTTTTTTTCAACAGTTTCGTGATTGTCATATGAATACAATTCCAGTGACCTTTGGCACACAAACTTCTACACACAATAAGAGACTCTATAAAACACTGAATGTTGACACAAACACGTTCAGGCTGAAGAACATGCGTCATATGTTCTATTGGCTGGAGAAAGATAATAGCTTGTCAAGCTCTAGATTTTTGTATTTAATTGAACAAACATTGGGGTACGCCCACCACGTGCTCAATATATTAAGAACTGCAGATATAAAAATGAATAAAATATGTTCCCTGGCCTCAAGAAAACAAAGTCTTCAGAAGGCTTATGAATAATAATAGTCTAGAGAAGTTTGCAAAGACCAAATTTCATACTTTTTTTGTACCTTTCTTTTTTCTCAGAGAATGGTCTCATTATCTATCTACCCAGGATCATTACAGAATTATCTTCTTTTATCCAAACATTTCAATGGAATGAAAGCCCCGCTGATTCCCCTTCTAAATTCCTCTCGAGCCCACTCCTATGACCAATACCATATCTCAGACCAGCTTCTCTTTCTACTTGGAATGCTATGGTAATCTCTGTGTTTATTGGAATTGTCTTAGTAGGAAGGGATAGAAATCTAATTCAATCTAGCCTAAGACAAAAAACAGTGGAGGATGGTAACTTTTCTGAAATAAAAGAAGGTTAGGTCACTCAAAAAATCAGAAGAAGAACTGTGGGACCCAGTGCAATTATGGGTCACATAGAGACTCCTCACTTGCCGGTATGTTGTTCGCCTGTCATCTCTGTTTCACTGTGAGCCATGGCCCTTTTCTGTACTAGTGCAGTAGGTTTACCCAGGCATCAGGGAATATGGCTACACTGGATTAAATGGCATCCCCCCAAAGTTCACATGTGTGACCTTAACTAGAAATAGGATCATATCAGATGTAATCAAGTTAAGAGATCATTATGGATTAGGGTAAGCCTTACTTTCGTGACTGATGTCCTTATAAGAAGGGGGAACTCTGAGCACAGAGACACACAGTGAGAAGACAGCCACTTAACAACAGAAGCAGAGGCTGGAGTGCTGCCTTTGTAACTATGCAACACCAAAGATCGCCTCTAAACACTGGAAGCCACGGGAGACCAGCAATGATCCTCTCTTAGGGCCTTCAGAGAGAACATGACCCAACTGACAACTTGACTTTGGACTTCAGCTTCCAGAACTGTGAGAGAATAAATTTCTGGCATTATAAGACACCAATTTGTGGGACTTCATTAGGGCAGCCCTAGCAAATAAACACAATGGCCAGGGGCAGATCCAGGCTTCCATCATTTTTGTTCAGAATCTTTAAAGAAATGATGCCCTTGTCTTCCACATTAGCCTATTTAAAATCCTAACTTCAGGACCTGATTGACTGAATGTGAGTCACGTGCCTCTCCTTGAACACACAGGAGTGTCCAGGATGGGATGCCATCAGTGCCCATGCTTCAGCAATGTACACTTCTCTCGGACTGCAGAGAAGAGGTAAGGGACAGTAATTGGAAGTAATTCATCAATATACACCAGGACCTTACAAAGTGCACAGTATTTGGACATGAGCTCAAATTATGAATTCAGTGACAGATCTTTAAAACAGATGTGATCCCAGATTCCTAAGTCTTCTCCCAAATTGTGATTTTTGCTTTCTGCTCTCTTTCTTCTCTCTGCCTTTGAGAATCCAGAAGCCAGGGAACTGTATCTAAATATAAGGAATTCGATGTTATTTATTCCTCTGTTAACTTGGATGTGAATATCTCCATTTTTCTATTTGGACACTGGGAATAAGAACTGCCACATAAGTCAACATTTGCAAGACACAGTGAAATCCTAACACTAGGAGTGTCGGGTGAGAGTTACAATTTCTCACCAGAATATGACCTCCAAGGTCTCTCTCAGCCCTGAGATGCTATGACATGCTCCATTTGTTGTACATCCATCATAACCAAGGGGCTAAGGTCAAAGCTGCAATAGCAGGAAGCACTGATCTAGGTCAGACACTTAAATGATGGAAAAGAATGTGCCCTCGGCATCTTCCATTACAGTCAATACAACTCAGACAACATATGTCTTGTGAATAGATAATAAAAATGAAAAAATAATATTAAAATTAAAAACAGAATTGGGACAGGGTAGGGGAAGACCCTTTGGGAAAAGTCAACCCTAACTTTCGAAGAACCTTAAAAAGAAAGAGAACAACAAGTTATTTTTTTTACTGTGAAAGGAAGTTAAATAGCCGCATTTCCTCCAATTCAGGAACAGATTTGAGCAGCTACAATTTGCCAGGATGAGTGGGCCACCTAAATTACCTAATTGGATGAGGGCCATTTACTCATATTAAATGACATTATTTTAACTCCATTTAATTCGCCAACCAAAACAAATCAATCTACAAAACCTTTCAGTGGTCGTAAATGATGATAGTATTGTTTGCCTTTAACACATTATTTCTTTAGCATTTTGAAAAATTTACTAAAGATTTTTCTCTTTTTTGGTTTTTTAAACATACATTGAATATATAAATGCTCTAAGCCAGACAACATAAGAAGTTAAATAAAAAGGTAAATATTATATAGCATTGAAAATATACAAAAGATATTTTTAAGGCCTTGAATATCCTAAATTAAATCAATAGCAAAAGAAGAAAATATCATAAAATTCAAAGCAGCAGCCAATAAGAATCTACCAAAAACCAACAAACAAAAAAAAACAACCCTACAAGAGCTAGTAAATTCTGCAAAGTTTCAGCGGCTAAGATCAACAAACAAAAACCAGCTGTTTCCCTACACAAGCAATGAACAATCTGAAAGGTAAATTAGGAAAACAAATACATTTATTAATATAATGATTAAGATGAAAAGTTTTGAAGGCAGGCTGCTTGAGTTCAAGGCCCAAATGCCACTACTGAGGGTGGGAGAAGGGTAAATTTATACAAATTACTAATCACTCTGTGTCTCATCTGTAAAAATGAAAATAACCACAGCCTACTTCCTAGGGTAGTTGTGAGAATAAATTCTTTAATTTGTGCCAGTTGCTTGAAACAGTCACCTGACACGTAGCAAGCTCTCAATAAATGTTAGAGACATAAAAGACATTTAGCAATAAACAAGCACAAGTATAATTAGAAAGCCCCAAAGCGTACATTACTCAATGCTTTTGGCATTGAATTGTGGATGTGGAGGAGTTTGTCTTGTTTTCATCATTTGGCTGTGCAGCTTCACACTCCGAGGCAAATAAAAGACTACAGTGAAAGATCTTAACATACTTGTAGATGACCATGTAAAAACCACCACATTCTCTACAGGATGCTCCAATGAGCAACTAGTCTTTTCTGAAACCTGCCTTTGTCTCATCATTTCCACATCTCATCATTCATCAAGCCCTGAATTCTATCTTGAAAATGATTCTCCAGTCTCCTCTTTCCACTTGCTCTCTGCTCTCACAACTGTCGTTCAAGTTCTCAGTCTTTCACCTGGAGTATTATCAAAGCCTCCAAACCTGTCTCCCTCCAACCTCACGATCCTCAGATCTTCCCTCTACATATCCGCCAGGGATGATCTCTCTACCCACAACATTTCCCTACTTAAATGTGTCAGACTCTACCACAGTATCTCAAGGCTTCTATCCCAGGCCATGGCCTTCCACTCCAGACATCCATGATATTACCAACTGTTTTTCAAGAAAGTGCTTGCAGAGCACTGTGCTCTTCTTGCCACTTCTCCCTCCGTTCCCTGTGTTTGAGCTGTCTTCTTGCCTGAGGAGTGCCCTCGCTCATACTGTCTCACTCTCCTTGGTGGGCCAACACCTACTCATTCTTTAAGATTTGTATCAAGGGCCACCTTCTCGAGAATCATTGACTTGAAATCGCATTCCCCCAGATTGATTCTCAGGTTATTGTATAACACTCTCCAATTATCTCCCCACTAGACTGTGATTTCCTTGGAAACAGAAGTAGCTTACTTATATTCATATTCTCCATGCCCCACATAGTACTTTGTACAGAGTACAAACATTCTGTTTCACCATGATATCTTCAGCACCTAGCATGGGTCTGACATATAGCAGACACTCAATAAATATTGAAAAAAAGAAAGGAGAAAAGGGAGGGTGGAAGGAGAAAAGAATGTTGGATGAAAGGATAGAGTTAAGAGTCATAGAACCCTAGGTTGTACAGATACAGCAAGCAGACAGGATCTTGAAAAAACCAATGTACCAAATTGGCTAAAATATAAAAGTACAAGTATTCAAAATCTGTCCAGTGATATCACACCTAACTGTCATTTTCCATATGATACTAGGTTATATACTCCTTAGTATTATTACCCATAAAATTGAGCTATTACTACCTACCCCATTTTTTAATATTAAAAGACAAATAAAGCACCTAGGAGAGAATCTGGTGCATATTTCTCAATAAACGGTAGTTAGTAATTTTAGGAACATAATACCATTGGTTAAATAGATAAATATAATCACATAGATAACATATAGATAAAAAGGTAAGATAGATAGATGGATTGGATAGATGGAAGGATGGATGGATAGATAGATGGATAGACAAATCCACAGAACCTCAGGACATATATAACATGATCACCCACCCTCATACAGTTAGGTTATCTTCACCAACTTTCCTCCCTTGCAATGTACTAACATTAATCAACTCTGTTTCTCTTCCACAATTTAATTAAGCAAATATTCACTGAAGGCCTACCAGTGTGGAACGCTGTATGTGCTCTCTCTGACTCATTTTGGTCATTACTCTCAGAATGTGACTCTAGTTTCTTCATCGCTTATTTAAAATGTGACTCAAAGTGAATGCTGCATTTTAACTAAGGCTTTTTCAATAAACCTCTAAATAAAAATAATAGAACAGCAAGAATCACTTCCTGAACCTTACATTCAATGCCCCATTTATTACATTAAAGAACCAAGTTTCCTTTTACCAAAATATCATTATACTATTTATTAAGCATCTTTTAAAATAGATTCTTCAGACCTATTTCTTTTTCCCTTATGTGTGAATAATACTACCTTAATGCTTAATGTTTGAGTTGCTTTGGGGGTTCTTTTCCCCCACGGAGCACCTAGCTCTAATTTTAAAGACTCATTTTCCTTATTGTCATGATCATTCTGAATTTCAAATATTAATCATTAAATAACTTTCTTGGTAAAAATTTGATTTTTAAAAACCACTTTGATCCCTTTTGTTCAGATGACTAATTTAAGTATTTAAAAGAATATGTCTGTCCTAAACGAATTTCTGTGAGCCACCACTTGAAACATCTTAAGCTTCTTATGAGTAAACCACTGCTGAGAATGCTTTGAATATAGTGTATAAGTCACTAGATCACCCCCCTATGGTTACAGAGGTATAAAAAGATTTGAGGTGTGTTCCACACCTGATACTTGTAAGCTTTATGACCTTCAAAAAAGTTACTTGATACACTTAGTCCATTTGCTTCTTTCTCTGTAAAATACCTCCATTTCAAAATAATAGTAAGGAATATACAAGATTGTATAGATAAAATTGCATTTTTCCTAGCTTTTTGAAACAAAAAAAGCTAGATAACATGGAAAAGTTATATTGGAAAAAATAATCTCCATGGTTTCTGGTGTCAGGAGCAAGAAATGCACATTAGTAAATATCAAATTTTCGCTCTCTTTTGATCATTCCAATTAACCAATAAACATGTGTAATAACTCCCATGTCCCTCCAACTATTACCTCACTTTTACTTAACACAACTTCTCAAAAAAATTAATTATACACAATGTTACTATCATTTATATAATATGGCCCATCCCTGCCAATCCTGTGCTCAAATAACTCAGTTTAGAGACAAGGCTAGCGAAGCAAACAGATCACTACAATACTATAGGATGACCCATGGAAGTATGCAGAGTCACAAGGACGCACAAAGGAGGGAGGGCACCTAGCCCATCCACAGCAGAGGGCAGAGGGTATGAGAAATTTTCCCACAAAAGATGCTGCTTCTACTGAATCATGAAGGACTCAGTCAAATGCATCCAGGATTCCAAGAAAATGGTGCAAATGTAAAAGCCTGCAGATGAGCAACAATGATTAATTCAGGGAACTACAGATTAATTCAGGGAACTCTTTGTCTTAGCTGCTGAGTTGGGTATTTGGAGGTGGTAAGTCTAGATGGGTAACCCAATATCCTGCTATAGCCCATATCACACTTTACTACAGTCACTTGCCCACTCTCAGTATGTCCCATTAGGTCATAAGCTCCATGGGGTCAGGGACAGGGTTGTTTGCTCCTTCCTGTATAGGTTATTTTTGTCTAAAACACAGTTGGTGCTCAAAAATTATTTTTTGATTTTTAGGTGGCTTTGTTGCCATTCATAGTAACATTATTTTCATACGACTAATGCAGATTCAATGAACCTTTTATATAAGACGGGTGTCAAACTCACTTTCACTGGGGGCCACATCAGCCTCACAGTTGCCTTTGAAGGGCAAACTGTAATTTCAACTCCTTAACAGTTAAGGAGTAGTTACATTTATACAGTCCTAAAATTATTTCAGCCCTTTGAAGGCAACTGCGAGGCTGATGTGGCCCCCAATGAAAATGAGTTTGACACCCCTGATATGAGATTTGAATGATCATATTTAAAAGAAAACTCTCACTGGAGCAGTACCAAAAATGAATGAGAGGAGGGCTAGACTAGAAGAATATATAATTCACTGTATCCATACAAGCATTTTATTTCTACTCAGAATACATAATTCACCCTATATCACAGATTTACAAATAATGCCAAATCATTGGGATGTTCATATTTTTTATTTTGAAAGTGATAGTTTAATCTTAGTTCATTTTATGTATATTGTGTGTGTGTGTGTAATTGTAATGGATAATTTAGAGGATACAGAATCAGAGCAAAATCCTGAAGAGAGATGTCTTTTGCCTTTATTTATTCTTTCCTCTAGATTTCCATGAGTTTTCTATTCATTATTTTTAAGCTCTTAGTTTATTTTATTGCTTCAGAGCATTTTGCGTGCCAAGGTAGCAGCTTGAAAGGCAGCAGTGGCATATACAGGGAGGAGCAGAAGTGTCTAGCATCAAGGTGAGAGCTGGGGGACAGCTTTCTCCCAGACAGAAAGGCAAGGGGAGGTCACTGTCCCTTTTCTGAACCCTCCCCTCACAGAGCTACAGACCTGGCAGGCAGATGTCATATCTGAGACTCCATTAACCTGGTTAGCACTATTTGCCCCACCCTGGAGATCCCCTGAGGCTTCATCCCACCTAACTTACGGGCCCAGCCATGTTGACAGTGGCTTTTCCATGTGAATGTCTGGTCTTGGCTCATGCTTTACAACTTCCTAAATTCTCTCATATAAGCAACAGCAAGCCTCAGCAGGCCCCTATCCCCCATACTTCTTGCTAAATGGCCCCAGACCCAGGACTAGCAGCAGCCAGCCTAGGTTCACAGCTTGGCTTTGCCTGGGAACCTCCAAGCCCAGCACAAGTAGCAGCCATCTCAGATTGCTTTATAGTTCATGCAGGATGGCCCCAGGCAGAACCCAGGTGGGGTCTGATCTTGGCCTGTACCACCAGGGAAACCCCAGAACCTGCACACCCAGTGGACAGCTATAGACCACATCAGAGCACTGGCACCCTGTACCTGCACAGTTGATCCTCCATGGAGGGAGGATACCTAGGACTTCTGTGTTAGTCAACTTCACTGCAGTAACAAACAACCCCAATGTCTTTTTTAAAGATTTTATTTATTTATTTTTATAGAAAAGGAGAGAGAAAGAGAGGGAGAGAAACAGCAATGTGTGGTTGCCTCTCATGTGTCCCCCATTGGAGGCCTGGCCCACAACCCAGGCATGTGCCCTATACTGGGAATCAAACTGGCAACCCTTTGGTTCTTAGCCAGCATTCAATCCACTGAGCTACACCAGCCAGGGCACAATATCTTAATAGCTTGTAGTATTAAACATCCATTCTCACCATGTTATATACATGAAATAAAGCCCTGCTGTAGGCTCTGGCTCTACTTCACATGTCTTTTCATGTCAGATCCAGCCAAAATTCTGCTATCCCCATCTGCTATCCTCACAGCAGAAAGAAGAACCAAAGGGCTGAGCTGAACTATGCAATCTGATTTAAGAATTGTGATAGACTATGTCTGCACACATTCCATTGAGCCAGAGCCAGTTACATGGCCCAAAATTGACAATTGGGTGCATGGGTCATGAGGGGAAATAGTAGGGTGGCAATACTCCTCCATTCAGCATATCAAATGGCAGCAAAGTAGGGAAGAAGGGAAATAATTGTAACTCACGCCCCTGACTAGTCTACTTGCTTTCACACTGCAGCCAGAGTGATCCAAATAAAACAGAAGTCTGAGTCTGTCACCCCTCTACTCAAGACCTTCCAACAGCTATACATCTCATGGAGAGTAAAAACCAGTCCTCACCATGGCCTTATAGGCCCTGTGTGGTTTGACTTCCCTCCCCCACCCCACTACCTTTCCCATCCCTCTCCCCACCTGCCTCAAGTCCTTGGCACATAACCCTCTGCTAGAAGCACTCTGCATCCAGATTTGCCCTGGCTCAGCCCCTCACTTCTTCTGGGTTTTATTCAAATGGCAACTTAAGAGTAAATAATTGCTGGTTACACAAATTTATACATATGACAACACTGCATAGAACCACACACACACACACACATGTAGAAACTGGTAGGATTTGAATAAGGTCTGTAGACTGTACCAATGTCAATTTCCTCATTTTGATAAGATAATATAGTTATGTAAGATTTTACCACAGGAAAAGCTGGGTGAAGTCCACATGGGACCTCTGGACTATTTTTCAACTTCCAGTGAAACTCTAATATTTCAAACATAAAAGTTTTTTCAACTGAGGAGGAAAAAAGATGATCAATCATCTTATCACACCACATATAAAGTGATACCCCCTCACCACCTATCCCTTCATTCTGCTCTGTTCCACTCCATTACCCCTATTCCAAGCTGACATGCTTTGGTATAGGTGGTACATCTATTTGATGATTATTTCTCCCACAAAATAAACCCATGGCATCAAAAGCTTTGTCTTTTTGTTGACTGTTGATTCTTAACATCAAGAAGATTGCCTTGAGCATAGAGGGTACTCAATAAATACCTTTGAAAGATAATAAATGTGCTCAGTACTGAATATTGAAAACTACCCAAATACTGATAAATGGGGAAAAATTAAATTTGAAATACAGACAAATACTATGCAGCAACTTAAAGAATGAAGTAGAAGGATATTCACATACATAGATTTTGGATTTGATATGTTACTAAGAATATATATTCCATGATACACTCTTAGGAATAAAAATAAGTTGTAGAAAATTGGCACAACATGATCCCAATTAGTAAAGCACAAAATCATGATGCTTAAGAGTGGAAGCTCAAGCTGCACATCCCAGTTTCACTTTGCATTTGCAGAGTGGCCTTGGACAAGTTATTTAACCTCACTTGCCTCAATTTCCACATCTGTAAAACCAAAACAGCAGTGAAGCAGGGGTTAGATGAGCTAACACAAAGAAAGCCATAATACAGTGTAATCCATTTCTAGTACTTAGCATATTATGAACATTTAATATATGCTAGTTGTAATTATTATTACATACAAAATCCTATATGACTATGTATAAGTGTTGCAAATCCATATAAAAAGTTCAAGAATGAAACACAGGAAAGTGTTAACAGCAGTGATCTCTAGGGAGAAATGACAGGAGGGATGTGGGAATTTTTTTAATTAAGAAACCCACACATCCATGGGCCAAATATAAATTATTTGAAATTACATAAACTAATGCTTCCTTCCCAAGCTTTGGATAATCAAGAAGGATTAACTCCATCTGCTTTACCTAAATTCAGAGTGGAGTGTGCAGGGCCCAGGAGCCCACACACAACTGAGGCAGTGGGCCCCCAGGGCCATGGCCCTGCTCTCCTAATTGCTGAGAAATTCTGACTTGGACTCTGGTGCCCAAGGTGCGCCCAAGGGTGGGAGTCTAAGAGTATGCACTCCTCCTCACTGACTTGCTCCTCTCCAGCCATTAGGGACTCTATTAAATGGGGCCCCACACTATGTAAAATTGTTTCCTACTCAGAATTCTGCTAAGGATTCCTGCCACTTGCTGGCTTATAGTTGATTGGTCAGTTGACTTCTTATTCAGGTTATATTTTATCTTTTGAAAAACAACTCTACAGCTAAGCATTATTTTAGCTTGCTGCTGTTATGCTACTTAAATTTTCCTTTGTATGTTTACAATCCATCTTTCTTACCTTCCTACTTCCTGCTTTTACTTTTGTCTTTTTTATCTTTCATTTTAAATCACACCTTTAGGACAGACTCATAGATGGAGAGCAGCTGACAGCTAGTTGGGGAGCGGTTAGCGGGTAGAGGGATTGAGCAAAAAGGAAAAAAGGATTTACAGACACAGGCAACAGTGAGGTGATTGCTGGCAGGAGGTGGGTATAAGGGGACTAAATGGTAATAGAAAAAATACAATGAAGATTAAATTAAAAATAATTAATAAATCACACCTTTTTACATTCAATCATTTTTTCTTATAAGCTTTTTTGCCACCTTTTTTTCTATTGTTTTTTCTTACCTTTATTTAAAAATATTGTGACTTGGTCATTTTTTTTAACTTTCATTATTTTTAAGTGTTTATTCATTTTAAATCAATAAATTCTATAAAATTGTCATTTTGTTTCTTTTAGCTTTTTCTTTGTTTAATCCTGTATCTCATTTGTAAAATCCTTTATCTCAATTTTTATACAATCCTTATTTGATTTTCATCTTGTAGAGAATTTGATCTAATTTTTCTTCTTCTTTCTTACATTTCAATTTGGTTTGATGTCATGTTTTGCCTTTAGGAAGGCCAGCAGACATCACAGGCAATGTGGTAGTAACAGTGCACCTACACAGCATGCCAACAGGAAATCTGGGGACCTACTATCCTTCAGCTGTCCCCAGAGTCCCTCCCCAGTTCTACTACCCCCCTGCACCCTTACTTACCCAAAGACTTCCTTTTATCATGTTATTCGTCTTCTAAATATCTTACTCTATCGTCATGGAAGACTATGGACTGTCCTCTCTCTTTGTGAGGAGATCCCTATTCTCAATTCAGAATTCAACAAGGATCTAAGGAGCTCTAGTTGGGAAAGAGATTATAGTAAGAGAAGTTTGCTTCATCAACATGTCTAGCCTGACTCCATCAAAGAAGGCAAAGCACAGTGTCCATAATCATATTTCTGACATCACTTCTACATCAGCCTGATTCTGATATACTTATTTCTAGCTTAGTCATCTCTCAACAGACCTATGAAAGAATCTTCCAAAGTACCTGTTTCTCCAGCTGTCTTCCCTCATTATGAGACACAAGGAGAAGCTCAATGGAACTGAGCCTATCCTCAGTGGCAGGGGGAGAGGAAGAGGGTTATTTCTGTTGTTTTGTCTTCATTGATCAGCTTTTCTTTAACTAGATGACACCATAACATATAGTAAAATCATCAAGTGTATGGTTTACTTAGCCTATCGAAATCAAATGAAAAAGTGTTCCATCAACTGAAGAGATGTATAGGATCTTCATTAGGTATTGAGATATAGTAAAACATCTCAGTTTGAGTTTCTCCTTTCCTCTGTCACTCCTCCAACAAAAATCATATAAATATACTAATATCTTGATTAGTTTTCATAACTTGGGCTATAATGGTGATTCTTCTCATTTCCTATAATTCCTCTCATTATGCCTTTTGTTTATTCTTTCTGGATCCTCTCCCTGTAGACCCAGCCCACTACTGCACAATCACCACTATTTTATCCCCCTCTCCAGTCCTAGGAAATGACATTAGCCAAGTACCTGATTGAAGATCTGAATCATCAAGCCATTCGTATTCACTACCCACATCTACTGAGGACAGAACACTTTGCATTCAGTTCACTCACTAATGTGAAGAAATCTCCAGTTGGATATCTTCCAGGCTCTATCCACCTATGCTATAACCTTCTAACCCAGCCCATTTGGCCTTGGTCTACTCAACTAGCAACTGCAATTCTAGCTGATTCTAGCTGCATAATTATGCTGGTGTCTACCTTTCCTTGTAATCAGGAATGCTCTGCCCAGCGAATGTGAATCTCAAGGAAATAACAGCAAAGGACTTCCATAGTAAGGAGCCTCATGGGTATGTTTTTCTTACCCATTTTTATAATAGATGTCCAATGTAAGAGACCTATATTGTAAAAAATTATTTTCTTGTAATCAATGGTTAGGCTCCTCCCTGTTTTTCTCTAGCTACAAAGAGTACAGATAGGAAGTAAAAAGGCCACTCAGCTAGCTGTCCAGTTAGAAGTGGCTCCAAATTGCATTTTAAATATTCATATTTTTCACACCCTGGTTTCTCTTCGGATCATATAAATCTTTTGCCTTTTAAATATCCATATTTTATTAGTTCTCTCCCAAAAACACACATGTAAAATATCTAATATGGTTGCAAATGTTACTGAATGTATAAAGAGATAAATAAACTTGACCTAAAGGAACATAAGTTATAACAGATGTTTGTACCACCATTTAATTAGTAAAAATATCAAAAGCCTAAGATCCAAATTAGAAACTCGATTCATATTTATAATAGAATGCCACTATATGAATACAATAAATATAAAATTCAATTATTTTGCAACAGCTTTCTCTTTTAAAATGTTTGATCACTAAATAATGATGTAGAAAACTATTTTTTTGCATTGTTGATCTTTATTTTACTTTATGCCACATTGTACAAAAGCTGTTAGCTAATTGCTTCAATAGTGTAAACAACAATATGAGGTGTAACAACTCAAAAAATGTGATGAGCCATTTTTAAGCTTTTTAAATTAAATTTATTGGAGTTACATTGGTTAATAAAATTGTATGGGTTTCAAGTGTACAATTCTATAGTACATCATCTGTATATTGCATTGTGTGTTCACCACCCAAAGTTAAATCTTCCATCACCATACATTTGACCCCCTTTGCCTTTTACTACCTCCCACCCCCCATTTACCTGGTAACCACCATACTGGTGTCTTTGCCTAGGAGTTTCTGGGGTTTTTTTCTTGTTTATATATCTGTTGCTTTGAGTTTTATATTTCACATATGAATGAAATCATATGGTTCTTGACTTTTTATGTCTGACTTATTTCCCTTAGCACAATATCCTCCAGATCCATCCATTTGCCACAAATGGCAGATATCTTCTTTTCTTATGTCTGAGTAGTATTCCATTGTGTATGCATACGTACCACATATTCTTTATCCAATCATCAATTGAAGCACACTTCAGTGATTTCCATTTCTTGGCCACTGTGAATAATGCTGCAATGAACATAGGGATATATATATATGTCTTTGCAAACAAATGCTTTTAAATTTTTCAGGTAGACACCCAGAAGAGGGGTTGCAGGATCAAATGATGACTCTAAATTTTTGATGACTCTCCATATTGTTTTCCATAATAGCTGTACCAGTTTAGATTCCTGCCAGCAATGAATGAGCGTTCCTTTTCTCCACAAACTTTCCAACACCCAAGAAAACATACTAATGGCCAACAAATATATGAAAAGATGCTCAAATTCACTAGCTATTAGAGAAACACAAATCAAAACTACAGTGAGATACCACCTCCCACCTGTTAGAATGTATACAACTATTTTTTAAGCATGAAAGAAGTTTAGAGGAGAAAATAACATGAAAATACACACACACATAAATATATGGTAGGCATAAAATAGACAGGGGAGGTTAAGAATAGTATAGGAAATGGAGAAGCTAAAGAATTAATATGTACAACCCATAGACATGAACTAAGATGGAGAGGAATGCTGGTTATAGGGGGTTGTACAGGGTGGAGGGGAATAAAAGAAAGAAAAAAGTGGGACAACTGTAATAGCATAATCAATAAAATATATTTTAAAAAGGATTTTGATTATAACTTAAGGCAAAATGTCTTTTACTCTTAAAAAAGAAAGGAAACGTAAGTGCAATTGTTATGACTGAGTTTAAAACCTTGCTCTAAGCTTCCTGTAAGCTAAAAGGAGAGGAATGTTTAATAATCTGTTATTTAACCTCACCAATAGAAATGTGACAGCACTTTTTTCAAAGACACATTGTGAGAATATCCTGAGAAAACATAGATGAAGTGTTTGGCATAGTGCCTGGCACACAGGAGATGTCTAAGGATGTCATCTAGTATTACTATCTAAAAAGAGACAAGTGAAGGTTCTCAGGAAAGATACAGTTAATGCTACCAAACTCTGAGTTTTCCTGCATGAATCATTGCATTAGGGTCTTAAATGAGAGTAATTTCATTAAACTTGACTGCAGTAAAGTTTAAATTACAAAGATAATTTCTTCTTTCATGGAATGCACATAATATTGGTGAGAAGCACAGTGTCATGCACACAATAAATAGTTATGTTTAATTGTTCTTGTTGCAAAGTAATGCTCTTCAATAAATATTTCTGGGTGTCAAAGCCTTTCTCCTTTCCTCCACAGTAAATTTTCTGAGCTTTGGCCAAAGCTCTCCTCTTCAACTCTTCCAAATACCTTGCAAGGAAAAAACAAATAAACAAACCTAAATTCCCAGTCATTGCCACCTGCCATAATGGAGCACATAAACTGATCAAGCTCTAAGAGAAGAGACAGAATAGAATACAGATGGCATCTTTTCTGTTTTCCTGCAAGTTGAAATTCTACCTTCTTAAAAAATATCTGAGAATTTGCATGAATCTCAACTCCCTGATTCTCCCTCTGGCTTCGCATTCCCTTTATAACCATGTTCAAAGTTACTATCTCTGTCTCCTCCTCAACCTCCTACACCCACCCCAGGAAGGTGTTCTTCCCACCAGCTCTCCACTGAAACTGCTCCTGCTTTGTAAGGTCTCAAATGGCTCCTAATTACCAAACCTTACAAAGCTTCAATTTGTATATTCACTGGCCACACTGAAGCATCTATTTTGGAACACATGTCTTTCTTTAAACTTTCTCTTCTTGTGGCTTATGCAACATCACATTTCATGGTTCTGCTATTCCTGAACAGTTTCTCTCTCCCTTCTGTGTTAGCTCCCCATTTTCTAGCTAACTCTTAAATTTTGATGATTCCAGGAGTACCATGATTGTCTCTTCTCTCTCACTTTTACATTTTTTCTAGGAAAATTCACCCCTATCTATCTTTCCATGACTTCCCCTGCCCACAAAGCATAAACTATAAGGAATTTGCATACTCAAGGAACATGTATTCTAATGCAGCCATGGAGGAGGATGAAGTTGAAAAGAACCTCCTAAAGGGCAAAGTCAGGAGTCACAGGAAAATGACTGGGCAATTCCTCCCACAGCAAAGTCAGGAGCTACCACAGAGACTAATCAAGGAGCTTTGAGCTTTTCTAATTCAGAGAAGAGAGTCTTCATAATTCCTGTCCAGCAAAACTTGATCACTGCTATGGATAGTGACTGCTGTATATTTCTCATCCCCTTCTCTTCTAAATGGGAGACTTTACAGCAGTTATTCTATTCCTTGTCTATAATTAGATTTGACTTTGAGTGCTTATGGGGCATATAGAATGTCTTTTAGTTTATAGGTTATCAAATCACAAGATAGCTGGCCTTGATGGAGAACATCAGGCATGTCCAGAGTCAAGGACTCTGAGTTGGATGAGTAACTTGATGGACCTGAGGAGTTATCTTCCTTATGGAGGAGCTGATGGGGTTCTATGAATTAACAAAATTGTGTTCATGGATATTTGGGAATCCAAAATGTTGTCCCCGATATCCTTTTTGCCCCTTTTCAATGGTGATAGACTCTCTAATTTGTGGCTTAGCACATGGCTTCCCAGAACAGAGACCACAGCTTCCACTTTCTCTTTGCAACTAGGTATAGTCACATGACTAAATTCAGGTCAATGCAATAGTAAGCAGAAGTGTTTATGTAGCAGCCCCTGAGAGTCTTTCAGATGAAAAAGAGCATACATGCCTTTTGCTCTCTGTTTTCTCCCTTCCTCCAGCTTGCTGCCTGAAACTTAGGTGCCACCACCTATGACAAGGTAATAAGATATAAGGAACTTTGTCCCTCACGTTATTGAGCACCACATTAGTCCTCAAGTACCAACCCAGATTTGTATGTATAGCTAGAATAAGCTTTTATCTGTTTAAGCCACTGCTAATTAGAACTTTTTGTAACTTAGAGTAAGACCTAGTTCTAACTGACATAAGCATATGAAATGGAAAAAGATCTCTTGAGCAACTGATTAGGTGAATGATGGCACCATTCACTACCATAGGAAAGGGCAGGTTTGAGTGGACGATTCAGTTTTGGACATGTTGAGTATGGACTACTCATAAAAATCAAAGTAAAGACACTCTCAGGAGAGGTATTGAGGCAAAAACAAAAATCCAGAAATCTGTAACATGCAAATGGTATATAAAACCTCAAGAATGAATAAGTTCATCCAAAAAACATACACAAATTAGATGGGCAACTATGGTATGAATTCAAAAAATTTATTTTAAGCCTACAAGCTTCTGTCATTTTCTCATATTCTGGCTTTCACTCTCATGTTTATTCAGTATATTTGGTATTTATGTTGAGCCAATCTTGTATGAGATCTAACCGTGCCCCTCAGGAATAACCAGTGGAAAACACTGTTCTAATAAAGTCAATGGAAAGTTCACAGACTTGTCCAAATCTTATCTGCACTATTTATAGTCCAAGAAACAGAACTAGAACATTTAGGATAAAATAGGCCTTTCTGAATAACCCCCATCATTCACAGTCATAACAAAAAAGTCATTTGAAAAATCACAATAAAAGCCTTGGCTGGTGTGGCACAGTGGATTGAATGCTGGCCTGTGAACCAAAGGGTGACCAGTTCAATTCCCAGTCAGGGCACATGCTCGGGTTGCAGGCCAGGTCCACAGTAGGGGACACATGAGAGGCAACCACACATTGATGTTTCTCTCCCTCTCTTTCTCCCTCTCTTCCCCTCTCCAAAAATAAATAAATAAATAATTTTCAAGTCACAATAAAAAGTGAACACAGATTCCCCTAAACAAATACCCCACTATAAATATTACCACTATATAAAGAATACATGTCACAAATATAATTTATTTAACCACAATCCCAAATGAACCAATTTAAGAGGTTTTCCTACATGTTGGAGAGAATAAGAGAAAGAAGTTCTCTTCCAAGAAATAACTCAGCAAATGCAGAAGTATTAAGTGCACCTCACATAGTCTCAAGATAGATATTCCATCTCTAATATGCACAAAATGAAATTCATTGATGATATTCAGACACCAGCAAGGAAGTTCAATTTAAATATCAGGAACCACATCTGAACTGCAAGGTTACTGAAACATTGTTTGAATTTACCAAAGGAGTTTATGGAACCTCCCTCAGAGGTCTTTAAGAATCAGTTAGACACTCATTTGAAGGAATTAGTTTACAATAACTTGAATGTACTTCTGTTGCAACAGGGAGCTGAACCACAAGATTGTTTTTCCTATGACACTCTTTCCTGGCTGGAAATTGAAGGTGGGAAAAGAAAATAACAGTGAGTTTGAAGTTTGGGGTTACTATTTAAATCACTTCCTCATATTTAATAAACTGCAAATTTCACCATTTGTGGCATTTGAATATATTCAGGACTCTAGGACATTTTATAAGTCCTCACCAAATGGACTAATTTATACTCAAGGTTTTTCTGAAGGAGACATAACATCTTGGTTCTGGCTCCAGCTTCATAACTTCCAGTCAAGGCAAAGAACCGCAAGACAGCTAAGCTACCACAGTGGACTAACCTCTATTGTTCAAGGACATCTTGGCCTGCCTGGACATTCTTTGATACTTGAAACTAGTATTTGAAGTCATAGAGACATCATCTCTATGGTTTGGAAGCAGTTAACTCTTCACCCAAAAATTCTATGAAGTCAACTCTTGATTCATGGGTTATTGATGGACAGAAATGTAATGATTGAATTCCAGATCACATATAAAGCAAAACAGCATATAAGCATGGTTAATTCACACCCAACTCATCATCTCAACACTCCAAATTAATAATGAAAGAATATGTATAAAACAGGAAGGGATAACTGACCTAAAGGCTAATTTATAATGCATCTTTGGAAATCAGGGCGATCAACTACATAGAGAGTGACAGACTATGCTCTCTACCCTTAATATATTTTTTGTTAGGAAGAATCTAGATGCAGAATTCTCTCTCAAGGGGTGTAGCAAAATAAGATCACTAAATTTCTCATGTCCCAACAAGACTTAATTAACAACAAAGTACTTGCTGAGCAAATTATGAAATGGCAAGAACAGAACATTGCTTGTCATTGACCACTACAACTGACACTATGTTAAGATTCATAAAATGCCTGGTAAGTGAGTTATTCATGTTGCAGTGCCTCTTCTAGGAAAAGAGGCCTACCTTCCCTGCACCATTCAGTAACTCCAGCCTAGGACTACGGGAACTGAAAGAAACAACGCTCTGGTGAACGGGAACAAAATGCTGCTCCTGCAGTGTTTCCAGGCTACTGATTAAACCATGGGGCATTATGGCCAAAGTATCTTCATCCTCAGAGCTTTCCATCTGGAGAATGTTCCAAAGGCAAAAGAAATGTAGCTTTTGAAGGTAGAAAGACACTAAAACTAGTCTTCTTTCACAAAGAACATATATGGGGATACATGCACCTGAATGGCTTACTTCAGACACAGCAAGCAGTGGATAAATTGACCTTAGTCTATAAAAGCATGTGTTCATGCCTCCACTTCTTCTGTTGCCTGTCCATGTGCTGTTAGACAAGTCCTCTATATTCTCTAAGGCTCGGGTTTCTCATTTAAAAAAAAAAAAGGAAGGGGAAAAGGAGAAAGAGAAGAAAGTAAGGGAGAGAGAAGAAGAAATCTGTATGGTATCTCCATTACTGGGTTGTTTGTGAGGGTCACAAAGTTAATTACGTGAAAGTTCTTTGCAAAGTAAAGAATTCTATAGAAAACAAGAAATCATCATGCTTATTATTCATCATTACTTGAGTAATTATCAACTTAATATCTCCTTAAGTATCCCCTACTTCTCTTCCAAAATTCATCTGGAAGTTGTACTTTCTAATGTAAAATAAAAAGAGCTATATATTCATAATTCATAGAACACATATATACAATATGTACCAAATACCAAACCCAACACATAGTGCAGCACATACTATCTATATATTTATCACATACTTAATCTATAAGTTGTCCCAGAACTTCTATGAAAGAGTGAACTATTTTTATAAAAACTGGGTACCTAGTGATTATGCCAAACACTTTATGTCTTTCTACGATCTAAAACACTTTCTCTTGGGAAGGGAGTCTTGAAGACTTTTCCTGTCCATAGAAATTATCTCCTTCTCTGGAAATACCAAAAGAATGTCTTAACTAATAATCTTGACTATTAAAATTTAGAAAAAAAAGAAATTGACATTTATTGTGCACCTGTCATGGGCTAAGCACTTTACAACCAGGGAAACCTAATTTTTGTTGAGAAACCATCATTCTCCAGGCTCTATAATAAGCAATTTCCATTTATTATCTCACTTTATTCCAGAAGCAACCATAAAGAAGGCCTGTTTTTCAAGTGAAAAAAAATTGAGCCTCAGTGAGTTTGGTACCCAAATTTATACAAGATGAAAATTTGGCATTCCAGCAGGTCCACTCTCACACTCCAAATATGTTTAAATAATAACAGTTGGCTTTGTATGAAGGAAATAAGGTGCACAAAATGATTTCTAGAGTATCAGTTATCTACAGAACAACAATGTCAATGGGCAGTAGCTTAAATCTTTCTCAAGACCCAAATAATGGGGGCCAGGGGTGTAAAACAAAAATATGGCAGCAGTCTGAAAAGAAAGTTATCACACTTGACCCCATCTTTCTTATTTCCTGTAGTTATATTTTCCTTGGATTTGGACTTGTGGAAGTATTTCTTAGGTTTTTATTAGAAAGGAGATTTCTATTCTTTTTTAGGCTAGTTATTTGGAGTACTGCACTATGTTCTCTGCCTCAGCAATGTATCTCCAGAGTAGAGTATCTGCCTTCTTTTATCATTTTATTGTACCCTGTATGCATCCTGTGTAGCTGTGTAATGTCTTTCTGCTCCGTGAGATCATACACTAAGGTACATAAGGGTAAGGACTGCATTTGTCTTGTTGCCTGCTCTAATCCAGGCTCTTTCACAGCTCTGTGTCTCTCTCTCTCCTCCTCCTCCCTCCCTCTCCATACTCTCTCTCTCTCTCTCTCTCTCTCTCACACACACACACACACACACACACACACACACACACACACAGCATTTACTAAATATCAGTTGCATGAATGAATGAACTGAAGGGCCCAGCAGTTGGCCAACCACTCAGTCCACGGTAGAGCACTTTGATTAGTGTTTCCTAGAGGGACAACAACTTAAAGTAAATTTTAAATATAAACAAAAGACCACCTGGCTTCAATATTTTAAAAATAACATTGCTGCACATTTTTTGCCTTATCAGAATGTTTCCTGTGGCTTTCCTGCCTAGGAAATGATTAAAGCCAAACTCTCCACGTTGATCTCTTCCAAAAATAAGAAACAGCCTGCCATCACACCTGCATCAGGAAATTTCTGTTCATTCCCAGAGTCATACTTTCTTTCAAAGGCAAGATTTTCCTTTATATTTTCAGAATTCTTTCCAAATTTTTTTCTCAATAAGAATCTGTACCTGCCTGGTTTTATCTCTTGCCAGTTGTTAACTATTAATATTCCAAATGCAGCTTACCTGCAAACTGGTAAAAATGGCAACAGTCCTGAGGCAAAGAATAGTAAAACTATACAACACTGACTTCTGGTCAAGATGGAGACATAGACAGACATGACTCACCTCTTCGCACAACCACACCAAAATTACAACTAAAACATAGAACAACCATCATTCAGAACCATCAGAAATCGAGTTGAATGGAAGTGTGGCAACTACAAAATTAAAGAAACCACATCCATCTGGACTGGTAGGAGGGGCACAGGAAACTGAAGCAAAGCAATGTAGGAAACTCTAGTCCAATACATTATTGATGAGTCTAACACTATTACCAAACTCATCAGCACCTTACACACTTTATTCGACAAGGAGTAGGATTAATCAATTCATGGGCCTTGATACAGTGAGGTCTCAAGCTCTCCAAGCTCTCACACCACAACAAAATTCTGCAAAAAAACAAGGTTGTCAGTACACCCTGCCCAGTGTCCACTTCATTGCTGTCACTAGACCAGCTATCTGGTTTATCCAGAACACAAGCTCTGTTTACCTCAACTGGCCTAATGGGCAATTACTGCCTGGCTCCATGACAGAGAGCTAAATCATTTCCCTTCTCAAGTTTACAAATACATCATCTTAGGCCTGAGACCACTAATAATTTGTTTTGTAGGATAAAATTGTATCAAGCACACACAGTGGCTGAGGAAATTTCTGAGGACAACCTCTTCTCTTTCAATCTTTTACTTTGTCTAGTTTAGGACAGGCAGCTTTCTCCTTCACAAGAGCCATATGCCTCCCAGAGAATTTTCCCTGGTTTTAAGCAGGCTCTGTTGACCAGACTTGGAGTGAGTAAGTGCTTGCACTCTGTGCCCAGCAGATGGGGGACACTGGGAGACCTGACACAGTCAGCATTGCACCTTGCTTGCACATTTTGTGGTGGTCCCCAAGTGACACATATGAGAGATCTGAGACTGGTTTTATGGGGGTAAAGCATGGGCTTTGGACTTGGAGAACTCTGGGTCCAAGTCGTGGTTCAGGCATTTAGCTGTCCTGCAACCTTGGGTAGGTTACTTGTTTTCAAAGCCCTTAAAGTCCCCATGTGTACAATGAGGGAACAATTCTTAGCTTTTTTGAGTTTGTAGGATGATTTCTTGAGATGGCAAAAGTAAAAGGACTGATACAGTATTTGATATTAATATTCACAAGGTTTTAGTTAAAATAAATGGACAGATGTTCAAATAGATTTCCACTGAGATGCTACCTGAAATGAGGAGCTAGAGCAAGGTGCAAAATTACTCCAAGAATCTAAAAGCCAGAGAGAAAATTGGTTCTGGGGTATGAAGATTGGAAGTTGGAGCTTAGGAAGAAGAATAATTGTTACACTGTTTTTAGCTCCTGAGTGATATTATTTTTACTAATATTTTTTCTTAATTAGTAATTTTGGACTTTAACACACAGAAAATTCACAAAACATAAATGCAACACACCATGAATTATCACTAAGTAAACATTCATACAACACCCAGCACCACCGATCAAGAAACAGAATATTGCCAGTACTACAGGAACCCAGATGGGGATTCTTAAAGAAAGTTTTTCAGAGAATTGCCAACCCTTCACCTGAAACCAAGAGACTGCAATCTTAAAGGAAACCATACCCCCTGCTCTTGAGGATATGAGGGCAAGAAGCTGTCTGATGTAACCTATGCGAGAGAATAACTATTTTCTGGGAATTTATCAGTGCAAAGAAATGTATGAGTGTTTCTCTTGAACCAAATGTGGATCTCCTGTGAGGGAGAAAAAACCTATAGGGAATTTTAAAGACTAGAAGTGCCTGCAGGATGAATGAACAAGCACCCACAGAAAGAAGCAAGGGCTTTCATTCCTGAGGCGATGAGAGAAGCAAGCAACCAGACTAAATAGAACTGCATCTGTCCCTGTCAGAGGGATGGTGGGCATTGTCAGAGGGACCATCTCTGAAGAATGCACATGTGCCATGTAAGAAAGAATCAGCTCTAAGGTCCACCGTTTCCAGAGCAGTAGCACATCACCTCCGCAGGACTAGTCAAGTGAAATGTCCCATGTCCTCTCCTTCCACTCCACCCACCAACATAGGAAGGACCAGAGATAAGTTAGTAGGTAAAAAGAGGAGGAATTGAAGGGCAGGCAGGTGTGACAGCAAAAGCCCATCACATACCGATGATATGCCACCTGTCCGGGACCCCAGGTTTCCCAGACCACAGCACTGTAGGATGGGGAGTTCAGCTTTAAATCAAGTTTCACCTTTTAATGAAGACTGATGGCTCTTAAATGGGACTACACATTTTCTGTTGTGATTTAGATTCTTTAATTAAGATTGTCCAAAAAATTCACTGCATGACATACATTTTTCAGGGTTAAGAGGAGAACCAGCTTCACTGAATATATGTAAAAAACAATAAAATTAAAAAGCTATTTTCTGACTCTATCATTTGATTTGTTTGTGCTCAATATGCCGGGGATATCATCATCACAGCAGGTTTAAGACAGTTGGAGGAAACAGCTAAATCTTACCCAACTCTGGCAGCCTCTGGTGTGATGTGGGCCTCCAGACCCTCCAGCGGGATATAGACTGGGCTGGCCAAAAAGCTCATTTGGCTTTTTCCATAAGATGGCTCTAGTAGCACTTAGTTGTCTTTAACTCTCTTCAAAACAATTTTGTCAGACTGCATTGTGATGGCTTTCATATCAGAGTGCATTTTTATAAACTTTAAAATTGGTAAATTTTGTGGAGCCATTTTTATATTGAAGATAAGCAACATTTGTGGCATATTATGCTTTATAATTTCAAGAAAGATAAAAATGCAACGAAAACACAAAAGAAGATTTGTGCAGTGTATGGAGAAGATGCTGTGACTGATCGAACATGTCAGAAGTGGTTTGTGAAGTTTCGTGCTGTAGACTTCTCACTGGACAATGCTCCACAGTCAGGTAGACCAGTTAAAGTTAATAGCGATCAAATGGAGACATTAATTGAGAACAATCACCATTATAACATGCAGGAGATAGCTGACATACTCAAAATATCCAAATCAATAAAGGTATTGGTGAAAATTAAAAGTGTGTCTTTTATTACAGAAGAAACTAAATGGATTTTTGGCCAACTCAATAAATACACAAGAATATCTGCCCTGGTGAAGTAGCTGCCCCTGGAATAAAACTTTCTAAAGTGTTTTTGCAAATAGCATTGCCTATTTCAATGTAGTAAGTAAGGAAAACTTCCTCATACCTCCGTGTCTCTTACCTGAACACTGGGACACTGCACAACATGTGCATAGCAATAATGAGAAAGAACACCTGTGGCCCAGGTCTCCAGGTTACTGCTCAGCCCCATAGCACCTCCAGCTGTGCTTTGCTCTGGCACTGCCAGAACATCGTACAGCATGCACCTTCAACGAAGCGCACAACGGAAAAGTTCATCCAAGCAAGTGTCTTCTCTGGGCTTTGACACTACTGCACTTGTCAGAGGGATTCTCTGAGCACTGCATTGCATCAGAAAAGCAGGGTTGTTAGCATAAATGAAAAGTCATTCAAAAAATAATCAAACCAGAACTTTCTTCCTCTGTTTATAGCCTGCAATGTAAAATTTAAAACTCAGTGATTACAAAAGAAAGTGAAAATATCAAACACCAGATATATGCTATTAACTCCCACAAGCAGAAGTAGATTAACAAAGTGTTCTTAAATCCTAAAAGCTGGTGCCTGGCTTATGTTTGATAGAGTTTTACAGCTGTAGAACTGAAAGCCTGAATAAATAAAACAACCATCCTCTAAATCATTGTGTAGTGACCAACGATTTAAAATTTAATGTTGCCATGGCTATAAAACTTTAGCCGAGTCCTAGTCTCAGCCTAATGATCTGTGCACTCATCTTCACTATGAGGCCTTAGTCTAGCATCCAAAAGTATCAAATTGTAAAACAAACAAACAAAAAACCTTAAAAATCATTTCATTCTGTGTTTCATTTTCCACACAGGGAAAACAAAGACCCAGAAAAATAAAATGACTTGTCTAGAAATGCCTAAGTAATTAGTTGTGAAGATGAGTTTGGAATTCCAACTAGTACCCTTTGCATTACACAGGAAATTGCTCAAATCTGCTCCCCCTAGCCTTGGGGGTCTTTGGAGATGCCTCAAAGGATGCCCCTGGTTCAGGAGGACTGTTAGCAGCTTGGTGCAGAACCCCACACCCCATGTGCCTTCCCCCATTCCAGACTAAGCAACTTCACTTCCACTTGTTTTACATATTAACATCCACATTTGAGTTCATTTCAGAAACAGGTTTGGCTAAAATCATTTGAAAATCATTATTTCTATACATAGCAGTGAAATTTTTGTTTTTCACAAAAATGCACTGTGAATCAAAAGAATAAGCCGAAGTATAATGCATCATTTTGGTAGTCTCTACAGGATACATTTGAATTGCTACTACCTCTTAACAAAAAACAACAAATATCAATTAAACAGCCTGTAAATTAATACTCTCCTCCTGAAAGTTGGTAACTTGCATACAAATCACTAATTGGCTACTAGCTGAATCTTGACTGGATAAGTGGTTTTAATTACATTATATATTGTATCTTCCTTTGTTTCATTTAACAGAAGAAACCTACTCAAAGAAAATATGTTCAGAATATGACTTCATGTGAGAGGGTAGAAGGATCAATATGTGTACATCAGGTATTTACACAAAAATAGGCAATTGGGTATGTCAACTGTAGTCATCATTTCAAAATCCATCACTATTTGGAAACTTTGCATCTCAAGAGACCTTTGCTCAGCTATATCGGCCTCCAATCATCTTGTTGCATAGAAGATCTTTTTGATACTAATGGAGAAAATCCATGCTGTGGTAATGCCTGAAATATCCCGCCTTGTTAACTCCTTATCACTGGTTATGATGTATCTTCACAACTGGTTTTCTAGCTAACTGAAAGGAGGTGATGGGTAGGGTTGATAGATAAAAAAAAAAATAACAGCAGCAGCAATAACACGTCTGAGGGAAAGAGGTAGCAATACCTTTTCACATTCCACATAAGAATTTGACCTTCAGTTACCTAACTTTCTGACCCTATTCCCCTGGTAAGCCAACAAAAGCTGGCATGTTCATATTTTACTAGGCAAGTCTGCTTATGGTACAAGTAATCTCTGATTGACAAACTGCACCTGCCGGGAGAGCAATAAACACCTGATTGGAAGTTGCACTTTGGGCTCCCCGACTGGCTTCTTTAACTCAGCATGTGTTTTCAAGGGTCACCCACACTGTAATATATGACTATATCAACACTTCACTTCATTCCCCTCTCTTGTAAACGAGGTGTAATTCACGTAACATACAATTCACTTATTTAAGGTGTATAACTCAGTGTTGTACATTCAGAGCTATGTGAACATCACCACAGTCCATTTAGAACACTATTTCATCACCTAAAACAAAAATGTATCTTTTAAATATCATACCCCTACCTAGCCATCTCCCCGGCCCTAGGCAAGCAACCACCAATCTACTTTTCTGTCTATATGGATTCGTCTATTCTGGACTTTCATGTGAGTGGAATCTTACAATATTTAGTCTTTTGTAACTGGCTTTTTTCACTCAATGTTTTCAAGGTTCATCCATGTTATTTAATATACCAGTACTTCATTTTTCTGTGGTTGAACAATATTCCATTATGGATATACCACATTTTATCCATTTGTTGATCGACGGATATTGGGTTGTTGCCACCTTTTAGCTATTATGAATAATGCTGCTTTAATATTCAGGTGCAGGTTTTTGTGGACATATGTTTCTATTTCTCTTGGGCACAGAACCTTTGCTCAGTCATACGGTAGGTAGTTCCATCTGAGAAACTGCCAGCCTGTTTCCAAACTGCCTGTGCCACTGCACATCCCACCGGCAGGACACGAGGGTTCTGTTTTCTCCACGCCCTCCCTGGATCTTACTTGATGTTGTGATCCTGCATGCTCACTTTTAATAATCACTTTTTCCTTCTCTAAAGGACTTACAAACTTCATTCAATGCTATTTTCAAGAATTTTGGCCAGCATTATCAAATTCTCTAGCTTTTAGGTTATAAAACTCGCCCCATTTTTCACGGACAGCACAACAACCACATTTGTCACTCTCCTGCCCTCATTCCCATCCTCCAAGCCGGCCCAAATGTCACGGTCTCCCAGAGATCACGTTCTCAAAGTGATCATTTACACAAAGACCACAAAGGGAGACTAGAAGGAAAATAGAAGACTGAGTTTCCGCTTGTGTCTTTTTCTTCACTGCTGACAAGAAAGTTTGCATAAAAGCAACCCCCAAAAGATAGATGTTTTCTTTGAAAAAGAAAAAGATATTAATTTTGGTTACTGGCACTACTTTATTTTTTAATTTCTTATATTATTTCTATGTTAAGTTATAATAAAATGTCTTTAAATATAAACCAGCAGCTCTAGCTGGTGTGGTTCAGTGGAGTGAGCACCAACCTGCAAACCAAAGGGTCACCAGTTCGATTCCCAGTCAGGGCACATGCATGGGTTGCAGGACAGGTCCCCAGTAGAGGGCATGTGAGAAGCAACCACACATTGATGTTTCTCTCCCTCTCTTTCTCCTTCCCTTCCCCTCTCTCTAAATATATAAGAAAATAAAATCTTTTAAAAATATATTAAAAAATAAATAAATATAAATGAACATTATAAAAGATTATTTAACCACATAATTGGTTGGAATATATACAATTGACAAATGTATACTTATAGTATTTTAAATGTAAAATGTAATCATTTTGAGATGATACATTAGTTCTAATAAATAATTATTTCCCAAAAGGTTTTTCAATCAAATTTGGGTTTGAAATATATTATTAACAGTGTATTCTATTAGCCCCCAAAAAGGTGTTGAGATATTCTGCTAATTTCAAAACAGACAGTATAACAAAGAATTTCATTGTTATTCCAACCCAATATTATGACTCCATATGACCTGAACCTGAGCAAGAGGCATTTTGAATCAAAACATTCAGGGGCCCCTCCCTGTGCAGGTATGCTAAGAGCTGAAAATTGAACAAACTTAAGATGAAATGAGCTCAGGTTTCGCTATCATGTGATATCATTCTGGCAGCTAACATGGCTGATCTTACTCAAGTAAAAAAATCAGAGAAGAGTTATGAGATGAAAAGCTGTTCAAGAAATCTCAACAACTCCAAGTTCCTTTGGGGATTAACATCTATATGTCTATTATTGAAATTTTATTCATTTCCAGAATACCATATTCAAAACATAAAGACAAACATTTTATTACTAAATGTAATTTTAAATTATCTGTCATTTTTATTAACCAGTTCAAACCCAAGCCCCTCCTCATTTTAGCATTCTTCATTAGAATTTGCCTATAAATCTAAATTATATCTGCGGAAATTCTGCCATTTTCTAGGACGACTAGTTAATAAATGAACATACTTGGAGCAATGCCTGAGCCTAATTTTGCTCTCTTTTTGTTTAGCTCAAGTCTTGTCCAGTCCTCTGGAGTCAATCCTCCAGAAAGGAGGGGAAAAGCATCTGTCAGTACGAGGGAGCTAAATTAGAGCAGGGAAAAACGCTTTAGGAATAGCAAACATCCCTCTGGCTCTTCTGATTTTGCTGGTATCTTTTTTAAGACATCTCTCAGGTAGGAACATCTATAGAGGGCCATCTAGTGGCAAAAGAGGAATCCAGGCTGCTACTGGCTCCTTGACAACATTAGAACCTGACCTTTGCTCCATCTCCATAGATCAAAGAGAAAATATTCCTGAAGTCTACATAGTAGCCATTTATAGTATTTATGACACCATTTGGAAAACACACACAGATGCACACATAGACAACTTGGAAAAGCAAAGAATTTTAACCAAATCTTTTTTTTTGTTCCCATAAGTCTTCTATATTTCTTCAAGCCATAGTTCTATTAAGAAGTAAAATAACAGTTTTACCAAAATTGAGCTTTCCAGAAACACCAAGAGCCAATATAAACCAATTCCCCTTTATGTTGTAGAACATTCGTTTAATAGCATTACTTTTAAAGCAAAATGACTGTAATAAAAAAAACTAATTGAAAACTAATGATCTATATCACAATTGAAATCATTAAAATGAGATTATAGTGGATCTTAATTAAACCATTCAGTATCCTTAAGATATTTTTATGTGCCTCTTTTACAGACACCTTTTTGCTTCTTCCTCGAAAATGAGACTGAAAATTAAGCGAAAACTTACTGTAGTGCAAATATTTTTTTCCCATTAGCCTTCTTGCCTACTGGAGCAGGAAAAGCCAACTCCTTTGTAGGTATTTCTGGAGAGGTGCAGAGCCAAAGACAAGAAAAGTGTAAACCGTTTAGATCTGGATCTCAAAAAGAGTATGTTATTGACAACAGATACAATATTAATTACTGACCTTAATTCCTCCAGCAGACCAACCCGGAATCTTGCCCAAGGCTAAACTCCAGAAAGGACACTTAATTGCAAGGTGTTTTGTTTTTCCTTTGCTTTCACCACATGAATTATCTTCCCCATTAGGGAGTCAGCACTTCCAGGTCTTTCCCTGTACCAGCTTTGCTAGTCCCAATGCTGCTTCATGTTTCCTCCTCATATTTTCCCATTTTTGCTGACATAAAAATGGGCTTTAATACTTTAATGGCCAATTCACACTCACAGTGGCTTATGAAAACACTAAGGTTGTATTTGGAATTGTTACCTAGTCACCAAGCAGAGTTGATATTCTCACTTTTCCAGGTACCTCATTTCTGACTGCCTTCATACTTACTGTCCTCAAGGGCTCAGCATTTACTGGTTGTAAAATGATTTTGGCATTGATTGCTAGTGAGTGTGGAAGAAAGAGGGGTTCTATGGAAAGTAACCGCACAGGGCGATCTGATCATAAATTCCTAACTGGGCAGCTCTTGGTGGGTAGTCACACCCCAGGCCAGTAACTTGTTTTAATATAAGGTTTGTCTTTGCTTTAACAAGCCCTGCCCATTGCTTCTGTGTGTCTAGCTTAACACACCCTTGGAACTAAGAAAGCACGTAGTCTTGTTAACTATCCTGTAATCCAATCCCAGTCATCTTCTGAAGCATTTGAGCTCTTGCTTCCCAGAAGTTGTTATCAATGTGGCTCAGATAAAATCTCTTTAAAATTCATTACAGGTTCAGACATCTCTTACATCTACAAGAATCAGATGGTCTGCCCAGGTCAACTTCTTTTCCTGAGAACCGGGATCCTCGGAAGTGGAGGGATCCGGAATATACCACTGTGATGGGGGGCGTTGTTCATTGGAGACTTTTTTGGTTTTTGTTTGTGTGTTTGTTTGTTTGTTTGTTTTCTGAAATTTCCTTATCAGCCTAACAGCAGAGCCTCCAAAAAAAATGACTGTCATAAGTCCCCTCCCTGGGAATTTGATAATCAGAGAGGATTGAGTCCTATTGTAGAAGACAAGAATTTGGCACCAGGAGAAAAAATTAAACGGACATCATCACAAAACTATCCTATCTTCCATCTATTCTCCTAGGGCCCATTTATCTTTCCTAAAAGGCATCTGTTTTCCCATATACACTTCCCCCCTACCTTATTAACGTAGTATATATGCCATATTTTTCTGTAAATACTCCCTTACGTACATGAATAAAAATGTTTTTTCTCTTACTAATCTCTCTTGTCAGTTTAATTCACATGCCCCCACTTATTCAACCTAAAAGAGCAGGAGAAAAAGACTTTCCTCCTTAAAAGGAGGAATAAAAAGAATTTATTTTACAAAAAGAACAAGAGAAAGGACAAAACCCATCCCTTGCCCAGTTTTTATTCTCATAGCAAATTCAATTGTAGATGTTTTATGCCCCATAAATCTTACAAAGAATTTTAAGCAACACACAACAACAACACATACTGTAAAATAGTAAACTATCCAATCACTCCAGGGAAAATTTAAGACTTGTGGGTAGGACGTAAAGCAAGTATTCACATTATAGGTGTCCATATAATTCATTTCTCTAAGATAGTCAAAGGAAATTGTGGCTGATTTTTGGTGTTAAGAAGAGAGAAAGACACTATGGATCCTCAGAGAAAGCAGCACTTTCCTTAGCACTTCGAGCTAAATGGGGTTTCTCACTTGAGGCTCTTCTAAGGGGGCACTGAGGCCCCTTGTGGGCAGCATTGCAAAAGTAGTGTCAGGTTTCACAAGGGCGCTTCTACTAGGCTTCCCCTGCCAGAGAGGACCAACAGCTGCTCCCTGGAGACAACTTAACCAAGGGGCGAGGAGCGGTATATTATCTAATTAGTATTCATGTTTCCCAAGTGTCATTTTCTATCTCTCAGATGTGACTGGGCTTCTTAAAGCTTTATCGTCCCTGGTTTCTAGTGATTAAGCAAGTTCAACAGCAGCCAGAGCAGGAGTTCTTCAGCTCCTTGGAATATCATAGCTGGTCTTATATTGGCTGCATTTTCAAAAATATATATACATAGCAAGCTCTTAAAGAGGCAGAACACTTCAAAGCACATGTTCTTGCTTGACAAGCATCTACAATGATTAAAGTGCAATTAATATAAGAGAGGGAGAGAAATTCAACTGCAAGTATTCTAGGCTAAGACAGTGGCCCCAGCTCTGGCTCACAAATGCATAAGCTTGGAAAAGCCCTTTTTATCTTCTGTGCTTCCATCCCTAAAGTGTCTAAAATATGCTTTAGAAAAAGTTAGGTTTATACAAAGAAGTATCAAGAACTAAGGGAAGTTTCCTCCTCTCAGTCATTAGCCACCACTACTCTAGTACTCGTCTTCCGAGGAGGAACAAAGTGACACCTTAATACAGCAGCGTGTATGAACAATGAGGAACCAACTACAGCAGTTCATTTGAAAATTTGTCACTTCCTAGAGAGTAACAGGTATAAATTGGGAAAAACAAAAGAAAGAATTTGTCCTTGAGATTTGATGAATTACTTTCTAGGAGGACGCAGGGAAGTTAAAACTATAGAAGAGGAAATGTTCAGCAGATGGTTCTACTTTTTATTACACGCAAAGTAAGTGTCTCAACTATTAAGAATTGTCCACATGTTGAAACTACACCACAAAATTTATCTTTTTCTAATTGCTTCCAGGAAATGATTCCTCCTGGCCTGCCTTCCAGTAATGACATAGGGAAAACTGTGTCACTGTCACTCAAAGACTGATTGACCAGTTAATTGGTCAACCATTTAGTTAGTCATTCTAGAAAGAAAGAGGTCATTTAAAGGAAAACCAGTGAAGTGAGTTGCTTCCTTTTGAAAGAAGGTGATAAAAAAAATCATGGTTCAAAGTATGGATCTACAGTCAAGATGCCTGGGTTTAAACACTGGCTTGTTAGATGACAAGGAGCAGTTGACTCACCCTCCATACCTTTGTTCCCTTACCTGCAAAATGGGGAAAATGACTGAAAGCTCGCCATTGGGTCACTTTGGAGATTAAATAGTATAACTCATGTAAAGTGCTTGAAACAGGCTTTGCTCTATAGTGAGTGCTCATAAATGTTCATTGCAGTGATTATATTCTTCGCAGTGACTCAGGTTACTAAACTAGGCACCTATCCCAAAAATTGTTCCCACTAAGTAATTTCTGAGAAACCCAAAAGGTACGTCTTATGTTGGCATAGACCAGGGTAGAATCAGAAATTCAATCACTCCCATTCCAAAAGACTATTATTTATTCTAAATAAACGTTCTCCCAAAAATGTTGCCCCTTCAAAAAAAGCTCATTTCAACATTTTGAGTATAGCTTAAATTTACTTCGACTAGCTAAAGAACATTCCATCTTACATAAACACATTTTAAAATTGTAATTAAAAGGAACAATGAGATTCCATATGGGGAAGAAAAGAAAATGAGAATGTGTTCACGATCTGAACTTCATAGATTATAGTTGAAATGTTTGTACAGCTGCACTATTTAATTGGTTTACTATCTTCCCAGAGTTATGAGCAATACAAGGGGAGGATTGCTAGGCAGTTCTTTTCATCCAGTGGGAGTTACAGGAAAACGTCACGGAAGCAGCTTGGTTTATAGGTAGAGGCCATTTGTTTACCTTGAGTTTTTTGGATAGGGCGGGGCGAGGGGGAGTAAAAAGCTCCAGGACAGAGATAATGGGAACTTCTGCACATTCTGTATATATCAAGAATGTGGTTAATGTATATTCAGAAAGGGATGAAACAAAAGTGCACAAGATCAGGCAATAAAATACAGGAATAAAATAGAAGCATACCTCCTGCTCCCGCAATATGAACTCAATTCCCACTGACAGGTAATCTTGAGTCATTTGACCTAGATTAAATCCTCCCCAGAGACCTTAACTCCAATCTCCTAAAATAAAATTTCCCTCCCTTGAACCCAACAATTTCCATGAACTTCACCCACCTCCCAGAGATAAGAACAAAAATCCACAACTCCCCATGCGATTAGATTGGTGTGTATGCCAAGTCACGGCTGCTCCTGGGAATAGTACAGTATTACTCCCTCCTGAATCCTTGTGTCCCTGTAACCAGGTGAGGAAGACAGGCTGTGATTCTAAAACACAAAGACTATTCACAGCTGAAGGTATAGCAAAAAAAAAACAAAACAAAAACAAAAACACTGGATTTTGCATCTGAAGATCTGAGTTCAGCTCCTACTTCAGCTACCCACTGGATCATCTTGGAAAAACGGTAAATCCTTCGAGCCTCAATCTCTCACTTGTCAAGTAGGTATAATAATATCCTACCTAAGAGTTTCTTGAGAGGATGAAAAGAGATAATAGATGTCAAAATTCTTCGTAAACCCTAAAATGCCCTCAGAGTTTGTTACAGGATTGCTTGCTAAGGTTTCCAACAACCGTGTCTCACTTCTCTCAGAGAGACTGTGACTTTCTTGGGGGCAGGTACTGTTTTCTTATTTCCTTTGTGCTCAGCAATTTCTTGAGAGGCAGTTTCATAGAGTTCACGGAAAGAACACCACACTCTTAAAACTTGGGCTTTACTCTCTTCCATGAGTCATTTAATCTCACTGACCCCAGTTCCCCTGACCCAGAAGTTTATTTTCTCACATAACAGGAAGTCCAACAGTAGGACAAGTTTCAGGGTTAAGTGATTCAAGGGCTCAAAAGTGTCATCAGAGATCACTTTCCCTGCCTTCCTGTCCGAAGCATCAATGTCATCTTAAGGCTGATAATAAGTTGGCATATAGCAGCACCTGGGGCCAGGTACTCCCTCATTTACTCTGCCCCTAAGTATAAATATGCATCCTTGCCTTAAGAAATGAACCAGTAACAACCACCAAAAAAAAAAGTCATAACACATTGATTGGCTGACGCTATGGTTCTGTATTATAAGCATGTTATAGAATTACCTGGAAAGTATTTTGAAAAACACCAATTTCCCATACCCCAGAACCTGATTCAGTATGTCTGGGGTGGGGGCTGGGGCATTTTTATTTTTTTAAGTCACCCAAGAGGATTTGAATATGACTACATGGTAATTAGGATGCACCGTGAAGCTGGGGATGGAGAGGTTTAGAAGATAAGAAGTGGATACTATAGTAGACACATCTGCACAGTACACACCCCTTTAAATATTCAGAGTGTACATCTGCATATTAAACATTCAACAGTAAAGAAAGCCAGTTAATGTTTTTGCTGGCTACTTAATAAAGAAAGATCATGGCAAATGGAGCAAAAGGAAGAGCTAACAGCTGAGTGAAGCACCACGAACAAAAGTCCATTTTGCTAGTCCTAGACCAATGTTCTTATATGAATTTTTGAGACAGATTAGATACAGATTAGCTATACAAGCATAAAACAGGAATTTCAATAAGAACAAGGTTAAGGAGTATATAGCCCAGAGATCAAAATAATAAAGTCATCATTCAGGAATCTGAACAGATAAGAAAGTCCTATCAGGACCCAGGAGAAAGGGAGGTGACAGTGAGCTGAGGCAGAAGCTCTTTCCATTAGGTAATTAACCTGTTCCAGAGACTGGGCAACTCAGAAGCCATAGGAGAGAACCATGGGAATGAAATCAGCTAGAAATGCTACAGGAAAGGGCAGCAGTTGCAGATACCCTTCAAGTCGAATTAGCATCTTCATTTTATAGAGGCACGAGAAAGGAAAGTAACTCTTCTGAAAGTAACAGAGAGGCAGGAAGATGAACCACGTGAGACCTCTGAATAGGCCATATTCCTCATTAGTGTGCCATTAGCAGGAAAATCGCCAAGGTGCAAGGCCCATGACCTGGCGGACCAAACATTTGGGCTCTAGCCAAAATGGAATCAAAAGTGCAGAACACTAATAACTCAAAATGACACCCCTCAGACAAGTATGTGGGAAATGAAGGATGTGTGGAAATGTAGTGCAGATACTCCAATATGCGTCAAGAACAAGATATAAGAGAAGCAATGATGTAAACATTTTATCAAAATGGTATTAGTGAGGTCACTAATGATGTCTGAATGTTGGCAACTCAAGACTTGGGTATGTAAGCAGAGTCACACAGAGCACAGTTCTGGCAAAGTCACAAATAGGAAGCACTTGTGCAAACATTATGTGACAATGTCCCTTTGGGAAAAGAGCGTGTGCAGTCCAAAAAGAAGTGTGTCTTAGCCCATTCTAAAGAAGCAGTTAGCTAATTCCTGACCACTCTACAGACACTCCTTTGAATACCTTTAGAATCAAATCAACAGAGTCAGCCTGACAGCCAATGACAGAATAACCTTCCAACACACAGCACTTAAACACAAATCAGAATCAGGAAACCCTTCTGACGAAATTGAACTTTTTATCTCTCAGGAGGGTTTGGTCTGCTGTCTTAGAATTGCATTCACCACAAGCCCCTGTGTCAAAAATCCTGAGCATTTTTCTTATACTGTGTAGGGCTAGTAAGATTAGATTTGAGGGTTACGGTGACTTTAGCAGTGTGTACCTAAGCCCATGAACTTGAAGATCTGACGTGCTAAGGTTCATAGGAAAACCCAGGCATGCAGGTATCTCAAACCCTGAAATATCCACAGTTTTCCTCCTCCTAAGATATAAGAAATTGGCGGGGAAGGCTGAGAGGGTAACATCTAAACAACCATTTTAAAATTAGAAAACATAAGAAGACTATAAAGTATAAGCTTTATGATGTGTTTCTGATACTCTAACCAGATCCCTTTCCTGGAGGGATGGAGGAAGGGATCCAGCCACATGCAGAGAAGTTCATGTCTGGGGAGGTCCTACACGGCTCCTCTGCTCCCTGAATTGGAGCTTGGGGCTCCCGAGTGCCTGTGGTTAACCCTGGATCCTGAGATATTTGAATAAAGCCCATCTGAACTGTTCCTAAAGTTAGAAGGCCATCTGGGTGACTTCTTAGGGGTCCTGAAGGTATCGCTGGGTGAGCCCACGGTCGTGTAGCTGACAGTCCCAGAAGTGCACACAGCAGCAGCCACACAGACAGCCACGTCAGCCCTGTGTGGGGTGCCGCATCTTAGGAAAGACCTCCTGCCATTTTACCTAACTTCCCTTGGAGATCTTCTGTGGGTGGCTTTCTTTTTCAAACAATAATATTTGATACCTGAGCTTCCTGGAGACATAACAGAATCCTCAACTAAAAATACATGTTGTTTAGCAGTCCTGTTATGAGATATGATAGCAACATACAGGAAACAATTTCTTTGCTCTTCCCCATGGTTCTAATGAGAATAAAGACACGCTGGAGGCTTATAACATTATTGAGTTAAGCACAGGAGGTTGTTTGGTTGTTTGTTGGTTTGTTTGTTTGTTTGTCTGTCTATGGAGGCTGTGGTGTTTGGGAGAAGGCAGAAATTTTTTCAATAGCATAATGCTTTGCAGCCATTAATTTATTATTGCATTTAAACCACTTGCATCCCCTGAGGCTTAGCACAACCATCTTTAAAATCTGTGATAACTGTCAAAGTAATTTAGATTTAACTGACAGAGTTGGGGACAGGGGAAGAAGGTGGGTTTAAAAATAACATAACCATTATGGTACAGATAGCTCTTCCTAAAAATAGAGGTTATCTGCAACTGAATTTGCATGGTACTCATTATCTCTCCATATTCCTTTTTAAAACACAGAGTCAAAGGCTTTCTTATTTGTTGCCTTGTATTTTCTTTTTTGAGAGCAAAATTGTGGCACTCAGAAGATATGTTATCATTGGCACACAGGCCATTAACTTTTATTAAACAAGTATAGAGGTTGCATTTTAAATTATTATCCACATGTGCCGAAGGGAAGCAATGAATGGTTCTCCCGTTATGAACCACCCACACTCTCCCCGTGGACACGCTTCTAATGTGAGATTGAAATAAAATCTCTGTCTCCCCAGTCATCTTTTGAAAATAAATTATTTAGTAAATTGGTTCAGATGTGACTGTTAGGCAGTGATGTGCCGATAAATGCTTGAAATCAGCTACCATGTCTAGTCTTCACTCTTCCTTGGAAATACTCACCATGGCTGATTTCAAGCTACTGTCACAATGCTCCCAACACAGCACAGTGTTGGGAAGAGAAACACACAGTCAGCTCTCACAAGCTGGTATGAGCCACGTGCCCCACAGAAATGCAGACACCAGGATAAATGTAGAAGAGCAAGCACACCTCCCAAATTCAGCTGTCATACCAACATTTGGGGAGGTAGGTGAGTGTGTAAGAAATTATCTTTTTCCTCTGCCTCACTGGAAGGTTTTCTAGTTGTTTGCATTTATCTCAGATCCTAGTCTAGGAGATACATCAAGAAGCACTAAAAAGAGGGGGGTGGGGTGGGTGTTTGGTGCTGTAGATCATGTCTTAACAGTCCTTATTAGCATTATTAGTGATTAGAATAAAACACTTACCATGAATTGACCCAGGGAATTTTCAAGGATTCCTGAGGAGAAAGTAGGCAGCAGGTGTAAATTTCACCTTATAGGAAGCAAAGGACTTCAGGGACTACATTCGGGGTGACCGCCTCAATAAAAGTGGGAGGCCAGGAGGGGAAGACACTTGGCTTGCTGGTCCCTCACTGCACCTACAATGTGGCAGAGCTTCTGTGTGACTGTCAAGACACTGAACGAACACTGCACAGCTTGGGGGGTCCAGGCCCCTGTCCCACGGAGGGAGCGAGTGATGGTGGCAAACCACCTTCGCATGGGCCACGCGGGCCTGAACAGCAAACACCTCAGCAACTACCACGCGGGACAGAGAACAGAGTTCCCCTTGTCCAGTTCTTCTGGTTCATTCCAGCCCCTTGGCTCTCTTGCTGTTCTGAGTCAGGGAGGGCCCAAGGAATGGGGTTTTCCAGAAAACAACTTGAATTTGAATGTTCTGCTAGCCAGGTGAATGCAATGACACCTATTTAATCTGATGCAGAACAATACAGAAATGAGATGCTTGTGACAGGTCCGCCACACAGAAACTCCTGGAGCCCCTTTACTGTGGCGGGAAGGCTTTCCCAGCAATCCCTGGCCTCAGGCTAAGTGGAGACCCCACTCCTCTGTGAATCTCGCATTCCTGTGAACATTCTTAGCTCCACAAATGTCTCCATTGTGACTGAGCTAACTATTCATGAAGTTAAGCTGAGTTAGCTGGCTCAGGGCTCTGACATTTTATACCTACAATATGTAAAGAGCCTTAGGGTTTGGGGATGCCCCTCTTTGGATAAATTATATTTGATTAAAGACATTGCAGCCCTCTACATTAGCGCTACCGTGCAAAAAGGTTGTTTCTGCCATATCCTTTTACCTCACTAGGACACTTAGGTATAGCTGAGAGGCATTTCTAGAATCTTAGCTGCTTTATGCGAAATTTTATGAAGCAAAGCAAAAGCTGACAAAGCACAGCAAAGGTAGCATTCTCCACCAGTGGGTCAATGGCCCAAGCTCCCTTGCCTTGCATGCTGTCAGAGAACAGCAGAGCAATCGATACGCAACACACAGCCTTAGGCACTGCTCCGGCTTTGCTCTGAAGGGAGTAAGGCCCGTTTCCTGATTTTCACTGAAAGCAGGTGCTTCTACCTTCAGGTTGGACAAACTGTTTAACCTCTGTGGGCCATGGTTTCCTCACTAAAAGTTTGTATATTCAACTAGCTAATCCCTAAAGTTCCTTGCAGCACCAAAATTCTCCATCTCCAGGATACTATGAAATCCCAAAAACAAAGGAAAAGAGGAATATTGTTCTCATTCCATTGTCCACCCAGCTGCATTTATCAGATTAAGATTCTGAGTTACAAATAAAAGAAGAAAAGAACTGATACAATATAGAACTTGCATTTGTGGGAAGTGCCCTTTTCCTCCATGTGGATCTTAACAATATATCTCACGTGCTAACAAATAATTGAACAGACTATCTATAGACACAGTTTTGTCCAATCATCCACTTTTCTATAGAATGATAAAAATAACTGTATTCCTTTGTTATAAAACTGTGTTTGAATAAAAATGGGAGAATGCAACCCTCAACAATTTCTGAGATCTAGCTAAGGGGAAAGCCACTGCAGGCCCAACAGTGTCTAGAATGTAAGCACAAAGGTAAGAGTGCCATCTGCTGGCCAGAGCTATCTGATAGGGTCTAACTTGATTCAGTAAAATCGTTGCTTCACAAACAGCTTCGAAAACTTGAGTCCAGACCCTGCCTCATGAAAACCCTGAGTTCTTCAATAATTTGATATACAGATCCTAAATGGAAAAGTCATCTGTCCAAAATACACAAATCATAAACATACTAAAGTATATATTATTCTCAGAATTCAGTAAGTGCCTTATTTTAACTTTATCATATGATATTTACTGTACCAAAAAACAGTAAACCTGTCTGGTCCAGAAGCAAGTAGATAGTGTCTTTTTGTAAAAGTTCTGAGAAAACTAGACTATTTGGAGTGTTTAGACAGTAGGAAAAGTGTCAATCTTCAAGTTTTTTTTTCAGTTTAACAATAGCAACTAATGGGTAGCTCTATTAACAGAGCTCAGCTAAGGAATAAAGAGGACACACAGCTAGGGTGAAGTCACGTATCAGACAGAATCATCACTTCGCACCTCTACACTGACGTCAGCGGACAGACGAAGGCCAGGCAGAGGCACTTACTGAATCTCTCCTTCAGGAGGTGTTGGGACATTAACATCTGAGCCACCAGCACACTCTTATTTTTAATTCCCCCCCACATCTCTCTCAGGAAAGATTCTCTTTTAAGGGAACTCTGTACAGCAATGGAGCTACTCAAAGAATATTTCAAATAAAAGCAAAAAGTTCCAATCAATTACCTACTTCAGTAGGTTTAAGATGATCCCAGGAAAGGTGTCCCATTGCCTGAAATGCTGGTTGACGTTAGCACCATCCTGAAATCATCTGAGGAGGTATACGAGGCAACCCGAATACTTTTTATTCAAACAGTCCATGAAACTTCCTAGGCAGAACACATCTAACTGGGAGAAAACTATCATTCTAAAGAGATGAGATTCAATATTACCAAGAAGACCAGAGATAAACTGGCACAGTTCCTAAGGGTCCTTGGCATTCCTATTCATTTTATGCCTTACCTGCCTTTTAAACAGAGTCTCAAAACAATCCACAGATTCTTGGCATTAAAGGTCTTTTGCTTTCTATGATGCCACTGTCTGCGGTTGTTTGGAAAAGCCAATTATTAAAATACGAAATCAAGCAACTAGCATACTTGAAACAAATTTAGGCATAGACATTGACAAATTCTATATAGAAAAAACTAATATACTTACCTTTTTTCTTTTGGTGGTGGTGGTGGTGGTGGTTCTTGGTGGTGGCATGGTGGGGTATACTTACCAATTTTTTGTTGAAAGATGTAACTTGTGCTGTTTCCCTGTGTATGAATGGGAATGGGGTGAGTAAGCCACACTGCAGATTATTCACAGACTGTATTTAAAACTAAAACCATTTCATGATCAAAGTGTCATATGGGTTAATATCAGTGTCCTATCTTCGTACCATTTTTATCACTGGAACCAGGATGTAAGAATGCAGTTGTCTGAGGCTCACATACTGCCTCTGGTTCTCTGAGAATGTCTTTAGGTCAGTTCGCATACCTCCACCACCCTTGCCAAAGTATAATGACAGAGCTCGGAAACCACATCCACAAGAATGCAGGAAACCAGTCGGGCGTTTTCGCCAAGTTAACGACAATAGACAACTTAGAGGAAATTAGTTCGTGTAAAACATGCCACGCTTCATACTTACTCAACACTGAAAACCACCACAGATCAACTATAGTGGTCAAACTCAGACCGAGAGTGACTTATATTTGTATTATGTTCCACAATAAAAATATTTTCCTACATGTTATTTCATTTGCTTTTCAAGACACGCTCTGAGGATAGGCAAACCATTTTACAAATCACTTGAGATCACTCAGTTTTTCATAGTTGGAATATAGCTACTGTGTATCTTCACTTGTGTGATGTTTACTGTAAGACTAAAAAGTCCAGTAGCACTTGTCCATAACAAAGCAGTAAACACTAAACCCTAAACTATAGGCTGACATGACCCAATGAAGCACAATACTGGTGTCTGCTAGAACCACGTGCCCCAGGATGGAACTCACCATCAGCCGAGCAGCTGGCCCTGCCACAGGCGCCACAACGTGGCAACAGACAGGTGCCCAAAATAGGCATTTTCCTCTGGACCAAGGGATGCTAGTAGGGACTGAAAACAATAAAGTGATGGAATCAAATTTGCTTTCTGAATATATCAAACACATATCAGCACCAAAATATATTTGAGATTATCTAGAGGGAAAGACAGAGGGCCCAAAAGTTACGCTTTATCAAGTTCTCACAGTTAGTAGCATTCAAGACTAGAAAGCAATTCTAAGCCGAGTCCAAAAGTAGGGTTGCAGGTTGACACAGTGTAAGAGAATAGAAGACAGTTCACCAAAATGTAGACAATAAATTAGTCAAAGAGTTTTAAATTTAAGCAACTTTGGAGCTGAGAATAAACTAGAACTTACACGTCGGTGCGCCAGCACCTGCGGGGCTGTGGGAACCTGCACTGAACAGGGATTAGCACATGGGCAATTCACCTGGCTCCTAATTTTCTGGAAGCTAAGGCAAAAATGGAGTAGTAAGTTCCTTTTATCAGCTTAATACACGTTAAATTATTTATAGGTTTTCTTCCTGGAACTGCATCATTCTAATCTTCACAGAGAAGAGCCAAAACATCCTGAGCACTATCGTCAGCTATGGCCTTAAACACCAGTAGCTTTCCTCTGGCGTCTTAGGCACTGACTCTGTGATATCCCTTTACACGAAATTAAATATAAATACACTTCTGTCTGAGATGTGTGTAATCTCTGGCAGGAAATGGGTGCTTATAGCATGCATTTATGTAACAAGTGTTTTTAATAAAACCATAATAATCTCTCCAATAATACTCTCTTCTAGAGGAATCATTTCATTGGTTGTAATAACAGCTTAGACAGAAGCAGAAGGCTTCCTTTTATTCAAAAGAAGTGTCTTTAATATCCCAACATGCTACATTAAAATAAACACCTAAGTCCTCTCCCAAAAGGATGATAATAGGTAGTCCACATGCCTTTGTGTCCGCACATTGGAATGCATGCCACATCTGCCCCCCACCGAAAGTCTTCTACTTCGGACTCGAAAATGTCCTGTATAAAGTGCTCAACTTCCTTCTCAGAAATGGCACAAACAAAACTGCCTAGAAGATTAACTGAGGTGCTTGTGTCAACCTCACCCTAGACTCACATCAATAACTATCAGAACAGTCACCCAATCAAAAGAAAAACAAAACTCAGAAATGAGTCCTTCTCTTGACCAGTCTAGACATGCCAACCTCTCCTTCACCCAACCCCCTGCTGTCACACAGCGCACCCCCTTGCTTCACCATGTTCATTCTCTCACCGACTGTGACACCACAGGTAGCTTTGGAAGAATATTGCTCATGATTGTATTTGTCTCCAAAAGGTTATGAACATACCCCAGACATCCCTGTTTTTCCTTCAATGCCATTATTTTATTCAGCAGGTATTTTAATTTCTTGCCATGTACTGGTACTCGACCCTATGTACAACAGACTTAGGGACAGCATGGGAGAAAAATATATCAAATAAAATGTTACAACTGTTATGGAAGCATTATGTATGTGGTTCAGTAAAGAGCCAAGGAGAAAACTATCAAGTTTATCTAAACAAGGGTTGCAAGTTCAGTACCGCAGAATGTGTTCATACTCATCTTTGAATGACCTTCACAGTGGTCTTTCATTCTAACATTGTGGGGTTTAAGGTTCAAGATAATAGTCCAACCATTTTTCTTGTCTTTGTTTTATTATCTTTCCACTCTTAATATAATCTAAGAAACAAAATAAATATTAGTATTACAGTATTTTATTATGATATTTAACCAAGACAAAACTGCATTAATTAAATGGTGGGCATACAAAGCTCGTAATACCCCTCCCCCATGTCTTCTGACTACCACTTTGGGGGGTCTGCTAAATATTTCTCATGTCTGTGGCAATCCAGCAACTTGTGAACACTCTTTTCTGAACATTTGTATACATTCTGAGTTCAGTCTCTTCAACACAGAAGCCAGAACTCCAAGCTTGCTGGCAGCTGATCGCACTGCACAATACACCCACACAGGACTTCAATCTTGGATGTTGGTAACGTGAGAAAGCAGAATCCAAACATAAGCAGACATAATCCATCTTTCAGGGAACACGGCAGCAAAGGTGCCTGGCTTTTCAGGGTCAGACATCCCAGAACTTCTGGGGTCCAGGGGGGCAACATCCGTGAAGTTGCCATGTCCGAGACAGAATGCAATGTCCACACTAAGTGGTGGCTGGTTGTTTGGTAGCCAAGCCAGACACCCTATGTCTACTGCAGAGTCTTTGATGGGCCAAATATGTTGTAATGAGTGTCTTTCCTACATAGTTCAGCTGTGTTGGATTCTATTGTTTGGAACACTGACGCATTTCCAATGGCTGCTGACTGTAGAGGGAGCCTTCCTCCGGCTGCTGCTACCTGACTCCAAGGTGCCCTAATGATCACACGGCAATGCCCCTGGAATGCTCCACTGCCTACCCCGCAGGAATACAGACAACGCAGGAGTAGTTGCTCGCCCTCTCAGAAGCTCGCTGTCCCACTTCTGCAACGACAAAACCGCCACCAAGTGGGCTTTTAGAAGCGGGCTATAGTTGTCTCTGGGTAGGTGTGCCTTTCATTCACTTCCTCCAAGTCTCAAATTTTCTTCACCTCAACAAGTGTCTGTTTCTCCCTATTTATCTTCTACCTCTAAGCAAATTTTCTCTGAATTATAAAACATTTTTCCTGTACTACAGTAACTCTTTGATGGTGATGTTCTAAAATACAGGGTCCAGCAGAAGTAAGGCCTGCTTGAGCGTGGTTGGGAGGGTAATGATATGGGTGTAACAATTTATAGTTTTAATTTGAACACTTCACCTAAAATGTCATGTGATGTGTTTGAGTGGGATATCGTTATGTTACAGAATCACATGCTTATGATTTTGTAATTAAAAAGAGGTGTTACTTGTGCCAGACCTCGTATTTTTCAGAAAGTTTTCAAAAATCTTTGTGAAGTATTTAAACTTTCCCTGTTACCTTCTAATATAGCTTGTAATATCATTCAAACAAACTCTCCAGAGTAAATTATATTGCATTTCCCTAAAAGACTTTCCCTGTTAAAGTGCTTCTTTAGCAAGTCCATCATTATTATAGATTCTACTAGCCAATGTGACATCCAACTGGTTTTTTCTGGAACACAAGCTTTAGTGACTTATTTTTGTACAGTGTAGTTTTTAAAATTTAACAGCAGTTTAGTGTTTTCATCCACACACAGAGAAGTCATCACAGGTTGTCACTTTTTAGCAAGTATGAGTATGCATGTGTACAAACACTCATACATCCCAGTTTGTGTTTTTTGTCATAATTCATCAAGACACAGTTCAAATTTGCTTTTATACAGCATATGAAAGGCAACATAACTGAGCAAATTGTGGTATAAATAAACTGGAAAAGAAGTTATAATATTAAGAAAATGAATTATTCTCAAGCCCTGAAATAGCTTCTGCTCATGTGTGAAATACCGTATCAGCTCAAGTCCACTCCATGCCACATCAAAGTGCTTTTGCGACTGTAGGAGCCCATTCTGGTTATCCATGCTACATCGTTTAATCTAATCCCTAGTTAATAGATATTTGGTCAAATACTTCTATGAATTGACAAACCTCATGACTTCTGTTTTCCTGTGTGAGGCCATTAGAAGTTCAAAGTTTCCTATGTGAGGTTGTTAGAAAGTGCTAGAAAAAAGTGCATGACATGTGCCAGAAAGTGTTAGAAAGAGCTAGAAAAAAGTGCATGACATGTAGGAATTAGGCAGGATACTAACAAAAGGACACATTTCTTCATGGGCCATAGACACTCTCTTTCTTCAGTGAGAGCTGCAGTCTGGGTCCTAGAATTCAGGTAGAGATTTAAAAAACTAAGAAGCATTAATCAAAGCACACACGGGGGATCTTGACACTAATTATCTGTGTTATGATAATGAATATAGGTCAGAATGGGTTTTTTTAGTACAAGAGGGGAAAAGTGAAAATGTACCATCATTTCTAGAGATGGGATGAATACTTATATTTGGCCTCAAGACTATAGGGGGGGAAGCAAAAATTGACTGCTGATGACAGGCTATAAGCATTTTTCTAAGAAGTTTGTGCTATCTCATTTAATCCTACAGCATTAAGATGTATCTTTATAATCCCATTTTACAAATGAGGTTCATAAAGGTGAAGTAACTTCTCCAAGGTCACCCAGCAAGCACCATTGAACTTAAGACTCAAACTTAGGCAACCTAAGCCCAGGGCCTAGGATTTTTATGATTTACTATATAATTTACTATACTGCCTATCTATTTTTCCATCCTGGGTCCTTGCAATTACTTGACACTCTATATTGTAGATCTCTCTAAGTATGTGAGTAAAGCTGTGAGGAAGAAAAAGAGAAAAGAAGAGGGCATTTAAAAATATCTAATATAAACAAATTTTCCTCCTCTGGGATTTGAGTGATGTTAACACCCTAACTAAAACAACTATAGTGAACCAATATTACTCAAAGATTGAAAATACATATCCTAGCAAAATAGGCTTCCAGCTGTTCAAGCTAATTGCTTTTTTTTACTGATTTTTTAGAGCATTTGTATTTTAGTTATGTTTTCCATTTGCATCATCAATATAGATTGAACAAGAGGCTATTGGTTTAATAATCAACCAAGTCTCAATAATTAACCATTTACTTTAACATAAAAATATATGAGGTCTGCCCAGATAAAGTCCAGCCATTGTTAATCTAACAAGAATGGTTTGTACAACATCAATCACATCTCCTGGCAGCCAAGGAGAGTGGACTGGAATGCACATGTGTGAACAATGACAACTTCACTGTACTAGTCAGTGGGAGTGGTAGATGCTGTCGAGTGATCATGTGTACTATGTGGCCCTCACAATTCAAAATGACTAAGACAGAGGAGCAACAAATCTGCATCCAATTTTGCATTAAGGTTGAACATTCTTCTGAATCAGAAGGTCACAGCTACAGGCAACTGATGATCAGCAGCTTCATCACAACAAGCATCACATCTTGTACAGAGTTGTTTGGCAAAACATCAGATCACCCAGGTGACTCAGCCCCTACAGCCCAGATTTGGTGCCCTACAACTTCTGGCTTTTTCCAAAACTAAAACCACCATTAAAGGGGAAGAGATTTCAGACCTGAATTTTCTGAGATTCAGAAAAATATGACAGGCAGCTGATGGCAATTCCAACAAAGGATTTTGCAGAGTATTCTGAACAGTAGAAGAGATGCTGGGAGAACTGTGTGAGGTTCCAAGGTGCCTACTTTGAAGGGAACTGAGGTGTCATTGTCCTATGTACAATGTTTCTTGTATCTTTTATCTTCTTCAATAAATGTCTCTATTTTTCATATTACATAGCTGGATATCTTTTGAACAGACCTTATATTTCACCTGCAGTATATATAATTGAGAATTTCTAAATCATGTTTGCAATAGCATCAGTCTACCCTGGGGCACAATCAATAACATGCACTTGACCCTCAGTGACCACATGTTTCTTATATACATGTATTCTCCATAGACTGTTCCCTAGGTGATCACGAGAGTCCGTGGAGTGACTTCCACTATGAAAATGTGAAAAAAGCACTCCTGGTAATACAGACTTTCTATAGTTAAGAAACCAGATCACTTCCTGGAGTGTGGTAGCATGTCACTGTTAATTCAACAAATGGGTAGGAAGTACAGGTAACAGAGATACTGTAAGAATAAACACAGACCCTGTCCTCAAAGAGCTCAGTCTAGTTTATAGACTAGTCAAGATAATCAGACATTGTGATACACTATAAGTCATATAATCAAGAAGGTAAAAACCATTATGAGAGCCCAGCAAAGCATTTAGGTGGTAGATAAAGACAGAATATACGAATCACACCCTGGGTTGGTTAGAAAATGCTATCAGAATAAAGGGCACTTGAACCAAATTTTAAAGAGAGAGATTTCAGCTTAGGTGAAGAGAATTTCAAGCCCAGAGTACATAATCAGCAATCATCCTTAGAAATTTGCATTGAAACAGCAAGTGGTAGGCAGGCTGGTATGACTGAACAACAGTGTGCATGTGGAGATGTGGTGAGAGGGCAAGCGGAAAGACCTGCCAAAGTCTGGGTTCCAAAAGCCACCTGCTCTAATAAATAGATGCTGTGAATTATTCACTGTTATTCTCTGACTCTTGCATATCCCCTCAGTTAATAATAAGTATATACCAAAGAGCACAAGCGAGAAAGGTAAGACAAAGAAGTAAGGATGAATCTTACGTTTCTAGCTTAGGTACTGTGACTCTACTAACGGAAGCAGGCAAGATTAAATACATAATCATTTTGATGAAGGAAAATAATGCGGTCAATTTTGAGACAGTAAGTTGGAGCTACTCAACTCTGTGCTCGGGGAAGGCATCACAAAACTACTGGAGCACTCTTTCTTGCTGAACCCACAGTGACTTCAGAAACCTCTGTATTGTTCTCCCCACATCCACTACCAATTAACCAGAGTTGGCACCTATATTGAAAACCCACTTGTCTTTCTGATGTAGAACAAGAGAAGACAACCAAGGACTTGACTCTGAAGAACCGGTTCTTAAACATCTCACAAGCCACCAGCTACACATGTGTTTGCTGGTGTGAGCACAGACGGGACTCTGATATTAAGTATTATGAATTCATTTAAACCAAACCACAGCCTGTCCACATCACAGTCCTAGGTGATCTTCCTTCTCGTTGTGACTTCCACAGGAGCCTCACAGCTGTTTTGCGACCTAAATGCTTGCCCCTCTGTAACTGCATCTCCACACTGCAGCCAGACTAATATTTCCAAAGCACAGATATGATGGTACCACCCACACCTCAACCCCTGCTGTTAAAATCCCTTGATTGCAGCTCATGGCGCTTAAAATAGAGAACAAGATTTTTCATGTGGTCTACAAATGTAATAGGGTTTAACCTCTGATTCTACAGCCTATTTTGTACCATGTACCCCCCACCAGCTCCCAGCCAGACCCATTTGCTAAACTGCTCCCCTCCACTGCAGGCTTTTGAAGATGCTTCCAGCCATCCTTGAGGATTCTTGACATTCATCCTCACCTAGCTAACAACTATGCATTATTTTGGTCTCAGCTTTAATGCCCCTTACACAGGAAGCCTTCCATGAATGTCCAGATATCCAGATGTCCACATAACCCCGTTTTACCACACAGCACTTACCAACACTGTAATGTCACCTGTGTCCATGTGCCCCACTGTTTCAATATCTGTCTCTCCTACCTGACACTAAGCTCCATGTGTTCAGGGGGAAAAAAAACTTCTTTATACTTTCCAATACCTAGTATCATGCCTGGCACACAGTAGGCACTCAATAAACATTTATTTAATTGAATTGCCTTTGCTGATCTGAGTTTTGATAATATATTTTCACTCCTGGAAAATATGCTTAATAAAATATTTACTAAAAGTTTACTTTCATTCTAAAATGAATTAATACCGTTGAACAGACAAGAAATAATACTTGGCAAGTAGTATGACATATATTTCAATAGTCATTTAAATTCATCACAATTATCCATCATTTCCCAGGAAACTTGCAAAGTATTATTGAATAAACAGTCACATTACTTCCTGAAATTACATGCAGCTGGAAATCCTGCTGGCTTCAAAAATAAGAAAATGAGATCTCTTTTCTCCTCTTTTATTGGATTTGCAGACTCCTTTTCAAAAACATTGCAGTCCTTGTTGTCCTCAGCATTGTCTCAAGAGTCATTAAGAATCACATTCTCATTTAGTTTAGGTAGCTGTGTGGAACACCTCTTACTTCCCGCTTCTAAGTACCCCTTCTCTTTAGTAGGTTTTAATTTAAGACCACAAAGCTACTCCGACAGCTTAGATGAAGCAACAGCATCTATTTCTTCCCTTACTTCCTCTTCAAGTGAAAGAGGGGCACTATGGAAAAGTACGGACTTTTATGGTTACACATGCCTGGGAGCATCCTCTTAGATAATGAATAAATGCTATACTGGCCTTCTAATGTATTGCTGATCCAACCTAACAGAAGAACTACAGTGGTGTCCCATAAAATGAAAGCACTATATAAGTACACAGTCTTTTAGCAGCCAGATCCAAAGAAAAAACACAAGTTTCACTGAGGTGCTGCTTGATTTGGGTTTTTTTTTTTAGTAGTTACAAATGACAACTCCTAGATATGAACTGTGCTGTAAGCAAAGCTGTGAAACACACACACTTTCCTTATAATACCCAAAGCTTCTTCAAACTTTGTCTTTGCATTCATGTACATTTTAGCCCTGCTGCCTGAGGCCCTGTGATTTGTCCTAGTTACTTATGGCACACTGGCTTCCCTTAAAGAAAAAGTAGCCTCAGCCAGAGCCCCCATCTGGACTTCTACTTCCTTGGCATATGGTTCCAACCTGAATTCCCCTAGCCAAAACAACTACTGTTGTTTGTCTGACAAACTAACTTGTACTGAGATATTAATGACAATTTACATGATTGCTTATTTCCATATCATATAAATTTGAAGCTTCTTTGGAGCCAGAAATTTCAGTGCCTTCTAAGTGAGCACTGGTGGGAATATGGGGGAGAGAAAAGTCACTGAAAAAATAATTTAGGAGTTGGCTGACCATCTATTCTACCCACACATAGGTATTCACCATTTCAAACATCCACCAAGGGGAAAACAAGAAATAACAAATAAGCATAAATTCTAGCTGTGAGAATTCCACTCAGTTCACTAACTTAATGGATATGGTGCTGACGTCCAAGAATATTACAGTCTGGGGTGCTCAGCTACATGTCAGTCTTGAAGTCGAGGGCTCTATAATTCCTTCAGAAATTAACTAAGTATAAATACAAATACACTTTTTCAAAAACCTTTCTACAATAAAAACAAGGCTCTGTAATTTATATCCACTAGAGTATAAACTCCAGGAGGGCAAGGACCCCTTTTTGGCAACTGTAAACTCAACGTCTTGCACTGAGCTCAATAAATATTTGCTGGACAATTTAATACCAGTCGTATGTCCATGAAAATAATGAAATCTGCCTTAGCTCATTTTCCCTGAAACAAGATAGGAATGACAATATTCCCTTCCTAAGACTTTTGTGTAGGTTAAGTTAGACAGCATATGCAGAAGCTCCTAACAAGTCTTTAGGAAACAGTAAGCATCTTTTTATTTTAAGTGGACTGTACATTGTGATGACAGGAACAAAAGATGTAACAGAGGGAAAATACAGTCAACCTTCAACCATTCGTAACAGAGAAGCTTGTCACACAGCTTGCAACGCCTAGATCATCTGGACCCTATGTACCAACCAGGGCATACACTAGGGTAGGAAAACTGAGAGTGAAAAAGCAGAGTGGGAACGATCTACTTTGAGAGAACTAGAAATTAACTATACTTTGAGTATGTAGCTAGCCAGTGAGGGGGTAAGCAAGTAAAGGACTTAGTCCTAAAGTAACCCCAAATATCCCACAGTAATCATAATCTGGTCATTTGGCATCACTTGTGGTATTTGATAACAATCTCGCTAAGGATCCAGAACATTCAGTTTCATCCCCAGTTCTCACAATGCTAACAAGTCATTAATCAATTCTGTGTCCTGGTTATCATTAAAGTAGTTCTAACCAACCACAGAGTTATTTATGACTAGTAATTGTGAAACATGGAAAACAGAAATGAAATGAAAAATATTCTCTAGGGTTTTGCCTAACTTTGAAATATGCCTCCATTTCTACCATATGCCATAAGTATTCCTTTCCAATAAAGATTCAGACAGTAAGAATTCATTTTCAAGGCAATTTGTTCTTGAATGTATTGTTGCATTAGGTACTCTGTCAGATACTAACTTGTGTTATTTTGAGTCATTATCTTGCATAATCTAGTCCTTTATGCAAAGTTCTACCATCCAATGTATAAATATTTTTCATTGTTTCTCCAATAGGAGTAAAAAAATTGTACTGAGTTGTTATCTTCTTTCAACTGGTCCCCTTCATGAACATGTAAAATATGGAGCCAGAGCTTGGTCAATGCCCTCAGAAGAGAATTTTCTCCCAAATGAGTATATTTCATGGGAAGAACAAACCTCATTAGCACCATAGTTTAAACTGATGATCAGTGGTTGAGGCCATAATATTTGTGACAAAGAAACATGTTGCTAGTTCTCATCCTGAAAATTGAGAACAGAGGAATATTTTTGGCATAGTGTCTAGTTTGACCTAGAAGTCTTCCTTCCAGTTATTTCATTATAGTCCATGGAGAGAATATGGTACACAATCATTGAGCTATCTGGTTCACCATAAAATACACTCATTTGATCATTCAAAACACATTAATTAAGTACCTATTATGTCCAAGAACTAGAATGCAAAGATGAATAAGGTAAGGTCATGTGAAAAAGACAGACTGGGAAGCAATTGCTCTACAGCATTCCAAGCGTGACCACTGCAGAAAAAAAGTAGAATGTAAATGTAGAGAAACCGTGATGGTCAGGAAAGTCATGACAGAATAGTGACAACTGAGCTGAATACAAGAGAATCAATTGAATGTTTTTCAGACACACAGGTGATAAGGGATGTTATTTCAATCAGCAAGAAAAGTATCATAAAGACATGAATTGAGATAAGCAAACTAACTTTGGGAACAGTGAGCAATCCATCCCCAAAAGGTGGAGCTAGGACAGACAGGAAAGGTAACTGGAAAGGTGGATTAATGCCAAATTATAAATGTCCTTTATCAATTAACTCATAAATAAATATTTTGGGTCACTTAACTATATATTAGATATTATCCTAGATAATGTAGGCACAGCAGTAAACATAGCAGACAGGATCCCTGTCCTAGATTCTAGCATTTGACAGTCTAAGGAGTTTGGACCTTAATCTAAAAGCAACAGTTAAGCAGGAAAAGTAGCACAAGCAGATTTAGAAATGTAACTCTTTGATGTTGTCAAGAAAGGATTAGAACAGAAGAAACTAGACAGTGAACTGAGGCAGAAGAAAACTTTAATAGACCAGGTGAGTCCTGCTGTTGCTATGTCGTCCATGAAACATGGTTTTCTTGAGTATGTGTCTTCACCAAAGATTTACAGAAAATATACATTCCAAAATATCATTACTAGTTGATTGAGTTCTCAAAAAAGATGTGAGTTTATTCTCTAACCATAACAAATTTCTACAACAAGAACATATTTTTGTTGGATCTACATCATGTTGCACCATGAGCTACTCTCAGTCATTCTGACTCATTTCCTGAACTTGCAGTTGTTCCAAGAGAACCTCATTTTGTCCGAGAGAGAGCTGAGTCAGGGCCAAAGAGACTATAAGGACCCAATGCATTCTCAATTTTCAGAGGACTTCCAAAAGAATGAACCAAGACTCTTTAGATTTAGAAAAAAAGGAAATACGTTAAGTTGGTTTTCCTCCTCTAACCCATCCTCCTCAAAATAATTAGGACCACCAGGATCTATGATCTTCCAAATCTCGTACTCATTGGTACACATCCCAGAATCTCAAGAATGACCCAAAGCCTTGAAATTCATGAGGGCCCCAGAAATTCTTTTTTATATAGGAATTCACACATTTTACACCTATTATTTCATGGGATCCCATTAATAAGCAATGGTATAAGGCAAATCATACATCATCAGACTCATTTTAAAGATGAAGAAACCAAAAACAAGAGAAGGACTTTAACGTATGTGCTAGTAAATATTAAAGTCAGAACAAGAACCCAGAACTTTTGACTTCTGGACCATATTCTTTGCCACTATTCTGTCTCTTCAGCTATCAACATTTCTCTCGCCTATTATATCTAAGAGCTGCATAACAATTATTTACCCTCTTAAGATTAATAAATAACCTCTTTTATGTTAACCTAGATTTCATGAAGCAATCACTCATATTTTCTAAAGGTAAAAGACCTCTGTGTTAACAACTAAATAAAACTCCTTTCATAGAGATCGAAGATGGCAGAGGAGTAAGTGAAAGCTACACTAACATCCTCCAAGGACCAATCTGGAAATACAAGTAAATTGAGAAATCATCCAGAATAACCAACTGAACACTAGCTGAAGAGAAACCTTATAACCAAGGTCAGACAGAAGAAACCACTCCACCGAACATAACTGGTAGGGAGTGTGAAGGAGGTACAAGAGGGCTAACTGGGTACCCAGAGGCAGCAGCTGAAGTGCCAAAAGGATATTTCAGAAGCTGGGGGATTCCTGCCCCCCACAGAGTGTGGGGTCTACACCCCAAGCTAGGCTCCCTACACTACAACACCATAGCCAAAGGGAACCCAGATAACATTCAGCTGTGAAAGCAACAGGGTTTCTACCTTCAGCAAGAAATGGCTGGAGACTCAGAGAGCCTCTTAAAGGGCCAACACACAAAAATTTTGTTGCAGCCACTTACCCTGGGCTCCAGCAGAGGAAGGGCAGAGTGGACTAGAGACACTTGAGGAGAGTCTGCAGTTTGTGGCTTTGAGGAGAGAACTGAGGGAACTGCTACCTGGATCCCTGTGTTGAGTCATCCCCCATACTGCAGAGACCGTCTTACTCAGGTAGAGCACTCCTCTCCAAGTAATATCAGCCTGAGGGAAAGCAATAGTCCCACCCATAGGTATTACTCTGCCTACCCTATGGTATTTGAGCTGGGTTGCTAATTACAGATTGGCTAGTTTAACAACTGATCGGTTTAGCAGTTGATTACTTTAACATCCAAGGCAGAAAATACAAAGAAGCAGCCAAAATGGAAAGACAAAGAAACAGACCCCAAATGAAAGAACAAGAGAATTCTCCAGAAGAACTAGATGAAACTGAGGTAAGCAATTTATCAGATACTGAGTTAGAGTACTGATTAAAGGATACTCAACAGGATGAAAAAAGACATAGAAACCATAAAAAGGACCAGTCAGATAAAGAATGCAAGATTTGAAATAAATAATACACTGGAAGGAATAAACAGTAGGTCACATGAAGTAGAACAAAATCATAGAAGTAAAATTGAAGTAAAAGAAGGAGCAGGAGGGGGAGGGAGAAAAGCAGGAAGAAGAGAAAGAGGTGGATGAGGAAGAGGGAAGAAGAAGAGGAGGAGGAAGAAGAAAAAGAGAAAGAAAAAAAAACAAAGGAAAACAGTCTAACAATATGACACAACATATGTATCTATCAAGAATCACCTTAAATGTAAATGGCTTAAATACTCCAACTAAAAGACACAGGGTAGCTGAATGGATAAGAAAACAAGACCCATATATATTCTGCCTCCAAGAGACCCATCTCAGATCAAAAAATATACACAGTCTAAAAGTAAAGGGTTGGAAAAAGATATTTCATACACTGGGGAAGAAAAAAAAAAGCTGGCATAGCAGTATTTATATCCAACAAAATAGACTTTAAAACCAAGGCAAAGAGACAAAGGAGGACACTACATAATGATAAAGTAAACAGTCTAACAAGAAGATATTACCCTAGTAAACATTTATGTGCCTAACATAGGAACACATAAATATGTAAAGCAACTCTTGATGGACATAAAGGGAGAGAGATCAAAAGAAATAGAATCATAGTTGGTGATTTTAATACTCCATTGACTTCAATTGATAGATCATCCAGGGACAAAAATCACAAGGAGACAGCAGCCTTAACACACTAGATTAAAAGGATTTAATTGATATCTTCAGAGCATTTCACCTCAAAGCTGCAAAATATAGATACTTTTCAAGGGCACATGTTTTCTAGGATAGACCCCATATTAGGAAACGGAATAATTCTCAATAAATAAAAGAAGATTGAAATCATATCAAGCATCTTCTCTGATCACAACATTATGAAACTAGAAGTCAATCACAAGAAGAACACTGAAAAACACACAAAGACATGGAGCTAAATAACATGTTATTAAACAGTGAATGGGTCAACAACGAGGTCAAGGAAGAAATCAAAAGACACCTTGAAACAAATGAAAATGAGAACACAAAAATCCAAAATCTGCAGGGCACCAGGGAAGCAATCCTAAACAGGAAATTCACAGCATTGAGGCCCTCTCTCAAAAAAAAAAACAAAAGCTTAAAATAAACAATCTAACTTCACACTTAAAAGAACTTTGAAAAGGACAACAAACAAAGCCCAAAGTGAGTAAAAGGAAGGAAATAATAAAGATCAGAGCAGAAATAATGAAATAGGGTCTGAAAAATGATACAAAAGATCAATGAATCCAAGAGCTGGTTCTTTGAAAAGATAAACAAGATTGACAAACCTTTAAAAATGGAATTACCTTCTGAAGGGCAGGCTCCTTATAGTACAGGCCTCCCCCACTAGGTGAGTGTTCTAGGAACCTGTCTGTATCAGTGTACCAGCTGGCACTGTTGTGAGAGGCTGCATTTGGCTTCAGAGAATTTTTTCTGAAGATTCTTTCAACTCATTTGCCCATTTCATGATGGGTGATTTAAAGTGCACCTGCCCACACCATGCTGAGTATTCAGCAGTTTTTGACCAAAAATGGCATGACCCCTGTGCCCCACCCTCCCTATTCAAACTCACCCCAAGTGACTTTTTTTTTTGCTTTCCCAGATGAAACAAGTCCTCAAGGGGAAACATTTTGCCAGTGTGGAAGAGGTGAAATGAAAAATGGCGGAAGCACTAAAAGACGTCAACATCTACAAGTCCAAAAACTGTTTTGAACAGTGGAAAAAGCCTCAACAGGTATATTGCATCAGATGGAAGAGTGCTTTAAAGGTGACTGAAGTTTAAGCCCTGGCTGGCGTAGCTCAGTGGATTGAGCGCGGGCTGGGAACCAAAGTGTCCCAGGTTCGATTCCCAGCCAGGGTACATTCCTGGGTTGCAGGCCATAACCCCCAGCAACCGCACATTGATATTTCTCTCTCTCTCTCTCTCTCTCTCTCTCTCTCTCTCTCTCTCTCTCTCTCCCCCTCCCTCCCTTCCCTCTCTAAAAATAAATAAAATCTTAAAAAAAAAAAAGGTGACTGAAGTTTAAACATGTAAGAATAAATACACAATTTTTTATAAATAAATTCTGATTTTGGGGGGTTCCTCCAAGATGTTTACAGACATCCAAGTGAAGTTGTTGTATAGGCAACTACATACATAGACCTAGAATTCTAGGCCAGAAACAAAAACGTGGGAACCATCAGCATATAGATGGTATTTACAGCCAGAGAATTGCATAAGGGAAGCAGATTGACAGAAAAACAAAGACTACTAGGACTGAGTCTTGGAGAATGATACAGGAGACAGTAGTCCTCCTCACCTTCTCAGACACTATAATTTACTATGTTTTGTGTTTATTTTTTGTAAACGCTAAGAATGTAAACTCATAAGGGAAGGGATTTTTGTCTTCTCTGTTCTGTCCACTGATATATTAAAAGCACACAGCACAGTACCGGCTCAGTAAGCATTCAGTTAACATCTGGCCATAAAAATCTATGGATTGTGCTTTTTATAGTTATTTTAGAAATTTTTCCACATGCTGAAGTCTTTCTTTTGTTCTAAGTATATTACATATTTGCCTTTCATATCTATTCCATTACCCATATAGGACTGAATAATATAAAGGATCTAATTTCATTGTTCTTATATCTTTTCATTTCTACAGAATAAAGTCCAAAATTGTTAGTATAGCATTGAAGGCCCTTCACGACCTCCATCCATGTCCCCTCTCCTGGGTTGTCTCTCACTGCCATCCTGTGGAGTCCCAGTTCAGCTCTGCTAATCTGCTTGCAATTCTTGAGCTCCGTCAATGCAATATGATGTGCAACAGAAATAAGGGGAAAATGTAAAATTAATAAAAAATGAAATCAGTATGTGTGGATCATGTAACTGAACACCTAGAAAAATTTAAAAATCATTTGAAAAACAAAATTAATAAGAACTTAGAATAGCTAAAATATTTTCATCCATTCAATTGATGTTTGTAAACACTAAATTATATGACATACTTATAATATTAACTGATGAAAACCTAATTCCAAATTGTACCTACCATATTGTTTAAACTAAGTCTAAACATTAAATATGGAATAAATTATTTAAGAAGCATACTAAAATGTTAATGGCCATGTGTTTTGATGGTCAATTTTTTCTCTATATCCCAAGTTTTACATATGCAAGTTAGTTGTATAATTTAAAAAACTTAAATGAAAATATTTTATATTTGTACATAAATGCTAATATATCTTATTCCTGATCAAAAGAAGTTCCACCAAATTTCAAATAAGGCCTGGATGAAAACAGAAACCTTAAATGTAATTTTACATCAGTCATAACTACAAAACAATTGAAACATCCACTGAAGAAACTTTATTGTGCCTAGAAAACACATCTGCTCATTTTCATTAAGATTAACAAGCCTATATACTAAGGATATTTAGAGGGAAAACTTATAAGACAAAAAGTAATATTTATTGTACATTTTCTATGCTATAGCTAGGCATTGTGCTCATTACTTGAAACACATTATCTCGTTTTAATCCTCAAAGTATTCTACAATGGTCATTATCTGCAAGAGCGGCTAAGAGACTAGATCCATGGCTTTTCATCTACATGTAGTAGAACCAAAAATAAAGGTTCATTGCTAAGTCCTAAAGTAAATATAGTAAGTCCTCATTTAATGTTAACAGGTTCTGCCACTTTAAGCAAAAAAATGTATAATGAGGCCTGGCTTATATGGCTTAGATTGAGCACTGGCTTGCAAATGAAAAGGTTGCAGGTTCGATTCCCAGTCAGAGCACATGCCTGGGTTGCGGGCCAGGTCCCCATTTGGGGGCATGCAAGAGGCAACCAATTGATATCTCTCTTTCACATCAATGTTTCTCTCCCTCTCTTTCTCCCTTCCTTCCCCTCTCTCTAAAAATAAATAAATAAAATCTTTAAAAAACACACAGTGTATAATGAAACCAATTTTACTATAAGCTAATTGATATAAACAAGACTTAAATTTTTATGGCATCTCATAAAAGTTACAATGAAATGACATTGAAAGAAATGACATTGTTCAAGGACATAATGCACTCCGATAACATGAGCTTCTATTTTACAACTGAAAGTGTTCCTGAAGACAACCTATCCCAACATTTTAGAGATAAAAAAATTCCAGTACGCAGGCAGAAAAAAGATTTGTTGATGATCACACATCTAAATAAGCAATAACATCAATACCAGAATTACTGTTTCATCATTTCTTTCACTATACCACACTTCAATTCCCAGTCGCTGAACTCAAAGGAAAATAACTGATATTTGCCTTAAAAATATTACGTGACAACATGCTACTCCCAAATGGTGGCTTTTCTGGGAGATGATTTTAAAATTATATAGGCTTAGATGACCACTCACATAATTCTGAGCACTGAGCCCTTTCAGGGCAATACCTTGAGACCACATGCTGGTAGATTATCTGCTTTTTGGAAACATCCACTAAATAATCAGTTGAATAGGCAGCATGGCTTTCAATGTATAAATTCTCTATTTCACTGGTTATGAAGCAGTTTTCCCTTTTGTTGCTAATAAATGAAAACGCTGTATCTTCCATAAAAAATTCATTAAGTAATGCCATTCATAAAAAGATTCAATTAAGTATATGAAATTTATTCCACTGTGACCTATATTGAGTTGTGATATGAGAAAATATAATCTTATTTTTGTTCTGAGCTCATCTCTAGAGAAAACAATTGAATACCATTAAGAAAAACAGCTCTGCTTTCCCAAGTAGCATCCCAGAGGAATCCACATGAACTGCCTAGGGCACAAGGTGGCAGAAAGAAAGACCACTTACATTGTCTCACACCTTAAACACACAAAACACACAAGGAGAGGAAAAGAGAGGGAAAGGGCTTCCTGTAATACCCCTTCCTTCTAAGATAGACCATAGTTAATTTTTTAACACATAGGGGAAATATTACAGCATTCATCCGTTTTTGACTAGAGACTCAGCAAAGGTCATGACCTAATCTAAGGCTCATCAGCTGAAAATCACAGCTAAATTCTCTCAAGCCTTACTTAAGCAATGCCACCGAAATAACTGTTCTCTCTTTCTCTGAAGACATAAATTTCTCATCTGCATCTTGCATCATAGATTCTTCTGGACTCTGTAGTTAAACTTCCCCCTCTGCAGAAAACCCCACTGCAGCAACAACAGGCCATCCACACCCTGACTGAACAGCCTCAAATGGTGGAAGACTCACTTTTATTTCCTGTGGCAATTTGTGTTTTGTAGGGGCAGCTCTGGTAGAATGTTCTCCTTGTATGGATCTCAGAGAGCCTAGTAATGTTTGCTTAGTGTTGCCTGGGATGTTAGACACACCCCCCTCCACAGCATAGTAGTCAGTAACCTCCACGTGAATGGCTGGTTTGTTCTCTGATTCATTGCATTTGCCCAACATTTTCTACATGCTTTCACACTCTGTAGAACCTTCATGTTCAGTCATTATAAATACATGCAGCAAAAATTCGGGCATAGGCATTTGAGATTTTAATATTTTTGTCATCTGTAAAGAATTTTCTCTACATCAGGCTTCTTGAAGTATTGATCTACAGACTGGTCTCATCAGAATTACTAGGGGATTAATTTTTTTTTAATCCTGGGTTCTACCCCTAAAAAATTATGATTCAGAAAAATCTGGAGAGTCAAATTTTTTAAATTTTAAGGAGATTCTGATACACATCTCAAGTTTAGGAAACACTGGTCTAAATAACTTCTAAAGTCTCGTCTAGAGTCTCTGCAGTACTCTACACTCAGAATTGCCACTCTGCTTATCACTGTCTACACTCATTGTGTCCACCGATTGTGACTGCCACCTGACAACAGTGAGACCTTCTCACTGCCCGTGGGACTCAGGGGTTTTGTTTTTGGAATATATTTTTAAAGATTTTATTTATTTTTAGAGAGAAAGGAAGGGAGGGAGGAAGAGAGAGATACATCGATGTGTGGTTGCCTCTCATAAGCCCCTTGCTGGGGACCTGGCCCACAACCCAGGCATGTGCCCTGACCAGGGATCAAACCGACAACCCTTTGGTTTGCAGGCCAGCACTCAGTCCACTGAGCCACACCAGCCAGAGAAGATTCAGGTTTTCAGTCAGACATTAGCATTCAGAAGTCTCCTGGTGACTGCTAACTTTGAAGGAAGGAAAAGAAGCAGAACCGAGCAGAGTAAGACACTGGGCTAAGGTGCCATCTCAAGTAAGGCTTCAGCTGACTCATAGGGAGCAGAGGATGGAGCAGCTTTTCAGAGCTGTTTTGAGTTGGGATGAGGGTGTTGGGTCTTTATACCTAGTACCAATCTGTCAGTGGATGCTACTACCCCCAGGAAGGGAACATGAACTTGGTGAGACAGCTTCCTTCAGCCAAGAGCAGCCAAGAGCTTGATAAGTTCCTCAATAGGCACACATCACAACATCAAGTCACCTACTTTCACAGGCAAACAAAATGGAGAGAGTTAAGGCAGAGCATTTCTCAGTAGAGAGCCAACAGTTTTTAAGTTGCCAAAAAGAACACGTTATTATCTCTCACTTCCTCCCATTTCAAGTATTGGATATTTATGGAATGATTCACCACTGAAAGAAGCATGAATTTCTCTGTGGAATTATTTCTAATGCCTTAAATGGCACTTCTAGGGCCACTTTGAGTTTATAGTTTTAATTGATAAAATAAACTGCCTCCAAACTGGTCATTTTGCTTAAGAGATTTGTAATTAATACATGTATTTCTCCCTTAATATGTTTCTTTGGGAAGAGAAAGGAGAATTCTTGGTTTTTATGACAGTCACAGCCCCCTCTGAGAGGGTTGTAATGAATAATCATTGCAATTTCTTGGGAGCCTGGAAATGGTCCTTTTCCCTAACTTGCCTGATTCAATAGGAATATTAGACAAGTAGAATAGGTGAGATCATATCCTGAAACTGCCAAATCAGACAGGGCCCTTTGGAGGTCTCATAACCAGATATTAGAAGTGGATGGGGCTGTAGATCGGATGCTAAATACCATATCTGGAGTCGAACATCCTTGGCCTGAATTCTGCCTCTGCTGCCCTTAGCTTTTGATACTGATGATGCCACTAAGTCTGAGTTCCAGTTTGCTTGACTAGTAAAATAGGGATGACATTACCTCCATCAAAGGTGTCATAATGATGGCACAGAAACATATAACTGAAGGAATTTGTACACACATACAAAGTCACCTCTGCCATGAAGTTGTCCACCATTTTGCTTCTCTACACTATCTTCATAACCAGCACATAAGCAACTTGAGGTGGACATTTTCTTAAATCTTCAATTCAGACATATCACAAATCTTGCATATGATAGTAAAAACCACTACTAAGTGCCAAGTACTATGGCAAGCACTTTACATGCATTGCCTAATTCAATTTTTCAGACAATTCTATATTCTTTTCTTTTAGTTTAGCTCCTTTGATTTTTAAATTACTTTATTGATGTTCAAGTACAGTTGTCTGCATTTACCCCCCACTACTCCCCCCACACCCCAGCCATCCCCACCTCCATCCCAATTCCCACCCCCCTTGGTTTTGTCCATGTGTCCTTTATAGTTGTCCCTGAAAACCCTTCCCCCTCACTATCCTCTCCCACCTCCTCCCTGGTTACTGTCAGATTATTCTTTATTTCAATGTCTCTGGTTATATTTTGCTTACTTGTTTTGTTGATTAGGTTCCACTTAAAGGTGAGATCATATGGTATTTGTCTTTTACCACCTGGCTTATTTCACTTAACATAATGCTCTCCAGTTCCATCCATGCAGTTGTAAAGTGTAGGAGCTCCTTCTTTCTCTCTACTGTGTAGAATTCCATTGTGTAAATGTATCATAGTTTTTTGATCCACTCATTTTCTGATGGGCACCTAGGTTGCTTCCAGCACTTGGCTATTGTAAATTGTGCTGCTATGAACATTGGGGTGCATAGGTTCTTATGGATTGGTGATTCGGGTTCTTAGGATATAATCCCAGCAGTGGAATTTCTGGGTCAAAAGGCAGTTCCATTTTCAGTTTTCTGAGGAAATTTCATACAGTTTTCCACAGTGGCTATACCAGTCTACATTCCCACCAATAGTGCACTAGGATTCCCTTTTCTCCACATTCTTTCCAACACTTGTTGTTTGTTGATTTGTTTATGATGGCCACTCTGACCAGTGTGAAGTGGTATCTCATTGTGGTTTTAATTTGAATCTCTCTGATGGCTAGTGATGCTGAGCACTTTTCACATATGTCAGAGCCCTCTGTATGTCCTCCTTGGAGAAGTGTCAGTTCAGGTCTTCTGCCCATTTTTTAATTGGGTTTTTTGTCTTCCTGGAGTGGAGTCATTCTTTATATATTTTGGAAATCAAAGCCTTGTCTGAGGTATCATTGGCAAATATGTTTTCCCAGTTGGTTTTCTTTTCATTTTAATGCTCTTTGTATTATTTCTATTTTACAAAGGAAGAAACTGAAGCTTAGAGAGGTATGAGACTGTCCTGCCATCATACAACAAGTAAAAGCACAGCCTTTACAGCCCTTCCCACTGCTTTCCTTTTTTTTTTTTTTAGTATTATTCAAAAGTTTATTGAGCACTTAGGTATGACTTCTTAAATTTTCATTAAGTTTATTGGGGTGACATTGGTTAATAAAATTATATAGGTCTCAGGTATAAAATTCTATAATACAGCATCTGTATATTGTGTGTTCACCACCCCAAGTCTCCTTCCATCACCACTTATCCCCTTTACCCTCTTCCACCTCCACCCACTCCCTTTCCCTCTGGCACTCACAAAACTGTTGTCT